>NW_008330333.1:2084228-2102412 GCF_000622305.1 Nannospalax galili
TTTTATTATTTTTATTTTATATGTATGCAGGTATCGCCTGCAGTATAGGTAAGTGCACCCGTGTCGTGCAATGCTCGCAGAGGACAAAAGAGGCAGTTGAATCCCCTGGAAATGGAGTTACAGACAGTTGTTAGCTGCCATGTGGGTGCTGGGATTCGAACCTGGGTCTTCTGCAAGAACAGTGTTCTTAACTGCTAAGCAATTTCTCCAGCCCCTCTGGATGGCTTTTAAGCAGAGTGGGCAGAGGGTGTGGGCTAGGAAGAAGCCAGCTCCCTCTTCTTGTGAGCAGTTTGCTCAGTCAGGGGCTAAATTTCCTTTTCCTTTCCTCAAAGTGGTGGCACTGAGGAATGGCCCTCTAGTAGGTTTATTAGGGTTTAACATCATTTGAATGGTAAAAGGAGGTTAAATCTCTGTGGGAGAAAGAAATGACAGTACCTGTGTTTCCACAATCTGTCTCTCTGTCTCTGTCTCCCTCCTACCCTGTATTTGCAGTAATCCTCCTGCCTCACTTTCCTGAAGGCTGGAATTACAAGTGTACACCATGACATCTAGCTTGTCTGGAAACATCTCCTGCTATACTGAAGCCAAAGTGCAAAGCACAGCTCAGTGAAAATGGACACAGGCTGGTCTCCTCTAGACAGAGGCAGGAAAGGAAATAGATCACAAAAGGCCACTGGCTCTATGATGGAGTTATGTCTTGATAAAGCCACTGTTAAGCATTATGGCTTAGCCTAGCACACCTTAAATGTGCTTAGAACATTCCTGTTAGCCCAAGTTGGGCAAAATAATCTAACACAAAGTCTATTTTATAATAAAGTGCTATCTCATGTAACTTATTGAATATTGCACTGAAAGTGAAAATAAGAATTGCTGCATGGGTTTTACCATAAAGTACAAAAATCTAAGTCAAACTGTTATAGGTTGGGGGACACTGCTGGCTTTCACCTCTGGCTGGATGGAGAAGAACCTTGAACACACAGCATTGACATTTGCACCCAAGGGGGCTGATGAACTATGAGAAACACCTGTAACAAGCAGGATGGATTCGCTTCCGCCTATGACTTGCAGTTCTTCCCATATTAGTTTTTTTTTTTGTTGTTGTTCTTTCTGAGACAGGGTCTCTCTGTAGCCCCAGCTGTCCTGGAACTCACTATATAGACCAGGCTGGCCTTGAACTCACAGAGATCTGCCTGCCTCTATGCCCAGCTAGTTTTGGTTTTAAAAAATTAATTAGTTTGGGGGCTGGAGAGATGGCTCAGCAGTTAAGAATGCTTGCTGTTTCTCCAGAGGACTCAGGTTAGATTCCCAGCACCCACATGGCAACTGGGGACCACCTGTAACTCCAGTTCCAGGGGATCTGACACCCTCTTCTGGCCTCTGCAGGCATTGCATTGTACATGGTACATTTACATACATGCAGGCAAAACACTCATATACATAAAATAAAAATAATAATAAATTAATTTTATTGTATTATATTGATTTATGTATTTTTTAAGAAAGGGTTTCACTATGACATTGACTGGCCTGGAATTTGCTATGTAGGCAAGGCTGTCCTTGATCTCACAGGGATCAGTATGCCTCTGCCTCTTGAGTACTGGGATTAAAGGTATGTGCCACCATACCCGGCAAATTTTTAAAAAATGTTACATGTATGTGTCTGTAGGTATGTGCATGTGAGTGCAATGTGCATTGTGCAGTTGGAGGACAGAAGATGGTATTGGAGCCCCAGGAGTTGAAGTTACAGGTGGTTGTGAGCTGCCCAACATGGGTGCTGGAAAGGGAATTCAGGTCCTCTGCAAGAGCAGTAGGCAGTCTTAACTGATGAGCCATCTCTCTAAGCCCCATTGTTTTCATTTTATTTTTTGATTTTACAGTTATTTATTGTGCGTGTGCATGTGTGTGTATGTACACGCCATGGTGCGTATGTGGAAGTCAAGGGACAACTTGTGGGCTTGAGTTTTCTCATTGTTCCACGTGGTTTCATGGGCTCACTCAGGTGATCAGGCTTGGCAGCAAGTGTCTTTATACACTGAGTCACCTCATCAGCCCCTACCTTAAAAATTATTATTATTGTGTGTGTGAAATGAACAAGTATGGGCGTGCACATTCCACGGTGCCCATGTGGAAGTCAGAGGACAGCTAGCTTTGTGGAGTCAGTTCTCTCACAGTAAGTGCTGAGCCATTTTGTCGCCCCTACCCCCTTTTGTTTTATCAAGATGGCTCAGTCTGGCTTGGAACTAATTTACTATGTAGCCAAAGATGACTTCGAACTCTAGATCCTCCTGCCTCTACCTCCCAGGTGCTGGGATTACAGGCATGTGCTACTACACTCAACAGTTCTTATTCTAAGGTAAAGATGACCAATCCAAATCCTAAATTCAAATGGCAAAGGTCAGTTTCAAAACGGGATGTGTGTGTGTGTGTGTGTGTGTGTGTGTGTGTGTGTGTGTGTGTGAATCAAGAACCTTGTTAGGCAAGCACTCTGCCAGTGAGCTACCCCCAGCTCTTTTGTTGTCAAGAACCTTGTTAGGCAAGCACTCTGCCAGTGAGCTACCCCCAGCTCTTTTGTTTTTCATTTCCATTTTGAGATAAGGTCTCACTAAGTTGCTCAGGCTGGCCCAAGCAGACTTTGAATCTGTGATTCTCTTCTCTTAGCCTCCTGAGTAGCTGAGATTATAGGCCTGAGCCCCCATACCTCATCAAAAGAGGAAAATGTAAACATCAACTGGCTGAATACTGGGGCATTAAACCATACGTGGAAGTTAAATACACTATAATCTATTACCATGCGAAGGAAGGATTTTTTTTTCTTTTTGTCTTTTTGAGACAGGGTCTCCCTGTAGCCCCAGCTGTCCTGGAACTCACTATGTAGACCAGGCTGGTCTTGAACTCACAGAGATCTGCCTGCCTCTGCCTCCCAAGTGCTGGGACTACAGGTGTGCGCCGCCACCCCTGGCTATGGAAGGATTTTTAAAACAGAAAAATAAAAAAAAAAAAACAGAAAACAAAGGCCACTTGATGTTCTTATCAGCAAGACATGACATATCTGTTAACATTTGAGGTATTTCAGTGATGGACATATATAACCCAGGCTGGCCTCAAACTCACAGCGATCCTCTTGCCTTAGCCTTCAAAGTTCTGGGATTACAGGTGTGAGTTGCCATGGTTTGTTTCATATTACTACTTCTTGAAAGCCCAATTAAATCAGATAATGTAGCTCAGTGGTAGAGTACTTGTATACCATGTGTAAGGCTCTGGGTTTGATTTCCAGTACCAGGAAAAAATGGCGGCTGAATATGTGATATGTATCTTCTACCCATATCTCCTCTTTGGCAAGCTCTTGTGGTTTTTCTGACTTTCATTTGCATAAACCTTAATTAGCTCTTTATGTAATAATTCCATAAGTTTTCTGTCTGCTTTGGTTTTCTTTCCTCTCTGATTTGTCACTCAGTCTTTTCTTTGTGAGCCTATTTATTGTAAGACTGGAAAATCATCTGTCTTAAGAGGCTTGAAAATTACTATTTTTCTAGATTTTATAGTATATTTTTATTTTGTGGTATATGTATATGCATGTATTTCCATATGTGTACGTGTGGCTGCAGGTATGTGTATGCACAGAACACATAATTTTTATTTTTGAGCCATCAATTTATTTAGAATTTATTTTTATGTTTATAGTAAAGCAAGGGTCAAATATTTAATTTAAAATTTTGAGTATGTATTATTTCAAATTTCTAGTCAGATATATAAAATATTTTAAGTTATTTACTTATTTGTTATTGTGTTTGTACATGACATGTGTAGGGGTGCATGCCATGATGCATGATGTATAGAGGACAGAGGAGGACAACTCTCTAGAGTTGGTTCGCTCCACTTTTTTTCTCTTTTTTTTGAGACAGAGTTTCACCATGTAGTCCTGGTTGACTTGGAACTTGCTATATAGACCAAGCTGGTCTCAAACTCACAGAGCTCCACTTACTTCTACCTCCTGAGTGCTGGGATTAAAGATGTGATCCCCCACATCTGGTTTTCTCCATTTATTTTTACATGGATTCTGGGGATTGAACTCAGGTTGTTACACTTACATAGCAAATACCTTTAACTGCTAAGTCATCTGGCTGGCCCTGAGTCAAAATATTTCAGAGGATAAAATATTTTCCATTGATTTGTAAGATTTCCTCTCTAACATGTTAAAGTCTCACATATAATTAAATTGACTCTAACATATGTCTTAGTAATCATTTACTTTCCCAGTAAGCTATAACTATGGTCTGATATTTCAACAAGTAGTTACCCCACTCACATAAACATTTACACATACACATTTCCTCTTTTAAGATATGTATGCTCTACAGTTTATTTGGGGAGACTTAGAAATTAACAGTGCTAAGATGGTTGCTCTCTATTCAGCTACAAGCCCCATGCTGAAAGCTTACCTGAAATTCTGTGCTGTATCCAGGGCTGACATTACTATGGAACTGGAATGAAAACGCAGAAAATATTATAGAAAGCAAAGGCGATATTATAGAAAGCAGCCCAAGGAGATTTTAAATAACTTTTCCTTTTGGAACACCAAGTAAACGAACTATACAATTCATGCATCCATCTCTTTCTTCATACCTGTATCCTGCCAATGCTGGACAGCTTCAGTTCTCTGAAGTTCCCTTCTTTTTTGTAAAAGCTGAGTTGAGACTTTTGTTTACCACCAAACAGGCACCCTGCCCTGGCAAGGCCCAGTGACAACTGGGAGTGGGTGGTGGGCCCAGAGGATCTTCCATGTAGAAGAGGCCCTGGCCAAGAGGAGTTTCATCCACCAGTTCCACCTCAAGATCTACAGTTTGGATTGTAGGCAGGATGATCAATGGGAGGCCCACAATTTGTCTTTCTGGATCCAAGCAGAGAAGTCAAAACCCGTGACTAAATGTCACCGTGAATGGCTTATGAGGCATCTGTTTCAGGTCTGAGGTTAAAGGCTGGTTGATGAATTTTAAACTCTTGGCACAAAGCTTTGTAACAAACTCTGATGGCCCACAAAGATAGAAGGAGGTCTCATTCCACTCACTATAATCTACCTATTCATCATATCTTCCTTTCAGATATACTTTAAATTCCTTTTTTGATCTTGGTCTGCAGAGAATAGTAATATGTTTCACATCGTTATTGATATAGAAAGGAAACTGAGGATGGTACTTTGTCCATTATTGACCACTGCTCTGCAATTACCTCAAAACATACTATAGTGATTACATCTGATACTACTGATGTAATCACTAAAGAAGCGGTTCTCGATGACAGTAACGCCACTACCAAGGGAGTACCTGGGAATTGTGGGGACTCCAGTAGTGATAACAACTTAGGGAGCAGGAATGTTAGATGTCTTGCAAAGCATAATGAAGAAATGTCCCTTGCAACTTTAAAACAACCTGCTCACCTAATCCCAATGTAATTATGGACAGGTGGTTATCCAGTGCTCCTGGGAAGCACCTTTATAAGTTTAAGAAAAAGCCTGATATTTAGGTGTTTGTTATACAAACAGAAGCTTAGTGGGTTTAAGACATCATGAAATGATTAAATAAAGTACTAACTGTGTGCATTCTGCTATCCAAGTTTTTATTGTATTTCCAACTACATATTTAGCTGACAAAGCTTAAAAGCTACAAAGCTGATTGTTGGTGTATAACAGGCAATTTGAGATACATTTTAACAAACTAAGAACCAAATATTATGTAACTGGTAGAGCCCATAAGAGAGAGGAATCTCAACGGCCTTCATCCATACAGGGCATTTTATTTTGTGATTGCTTGCTGGATTGAGATCGGATCTGACTCTATACCCCAGGCTGGCCTCACACTTACTGTCCTCCTATATCTACCATGCTAGGATTACAGGTGTGAGATACCATGTCTAGTTCTTACAGGGTATTTTAAATGTCCCTCTCATTTTGTAGAGCAATGAGAACTGATTCTGTTCCCAGAGGTCCATTGTATGACCCCCATTTCTTTGTCCATACCACCCTTTCTACTCTTTAGCATTTGTTAGCAGTATAGTTGTCCCTATACCTCTCAGGCAGGGGCTCATGTAGCCTAGAAGGCCTCAGACCCAACACTGAACTCCTGATTCTTCCACCTTTGCTTTCCAAGTGGTGGGATTATGGGCATGTATTACCAAGTCAGGCTTGCCTAGTTTTTTGAGACAGAGTCTTGCTTTGTAGCTCAGGCTGGCAAACTTGACATCCCTCTGCCTCAGTCTCCTGAGTGCTTGGATTAGAGGCCTGTACCACCCATGCCTGGTTTTCTCTCTGCTCTTTCATCATTTTGACTCTTTCCTGTGAGACAGCCTTAGGTCTTACTTTCTTAGATTCCAACTTATTCATACAAGGAAGTTTGAGCAGCCTACTGCACTGTGTCTTACAGAGGTAGAACCCACAGATGTCTGTATTCAAATATATACAGATTGAGTTCCCATATCCAAAATGCTTGGGATCAGAAGTATTGTGGAATCCTGGAATATGTGCACAAACACAATGATGTAGGTATTTGGGGAGCGGAGCCAAATTAAACACAAAGTTCATTCATGCTTCATATATCCATATTATACACAGGCTGAAGGTAATTTTATATAATATTTTAAATAATGTTATGCATGAAGTAAAGCTTGTGTACACTGAATTATCAGACTTCTGGCACTAGCATCATTGTCTGTGCCCCAAAATTTTAGATTTTCTAGCACTTCAGATTTGAGGTTTTCAGGTTAAGGATGCTCAACCTGTAGCATGTTATTATAAATGATTTTTCTTTTGCATATTATTCTTAGGGCACTTTATTACTTTTTGGTTGGTTTTTGGCAGTGCTGAGGATTGAACTAAGGGTCTTTGCAAGCCAGACAGGCATTTTACTACTAAGCCACATCCCCAGCCAGTACTATTTGGATATTATGTGTATTGGAAGCTGTATCAAGTAATGATGGAAAACATCTGTCAGTAAGGTGGGAGCCAGTGCTAACATGAAGTGTTGCTGATCCTTAAGTGATTTAGGCAAGGAGTTGTGAGGTGAGGGACCAGTCACATACCTGTCTGGGCATGGGGAGATGTAGAACAGAAGCAGTGGCCCAGCCCCCACAATGGTGGCAAGGGAAGACCTCATCCAGGAGCTAAGTTGGCAGAAGTTACAGTAGTGCACAACCGCCACCAACACAGCAGAACCAGTGAACATGGTGAACTGCAAGAGAAGCTAGCATTAGGACAGCCTGTCCCATCTTCTCCATATGCTGCCCCCAACCTACCTGACGTCAAGGACCAGGGGACGTGCCCACTCACCCATGCTTCTGTTTAATATCAAGCATCACTGATACCACTCACTATGGTTGGAATGTAAAACGTTCCCCATTGGCTAATGTGTTTGAGTACTTGGTCCCCAGTTAGGAGTACTGTTTTGGGAAGCTGTAAAACCTTAGGAAGTAGAGCCTAACTAGAGGAAGTGGATCTCAGGAGAGCAAGGCCTTGAACAGGTTACATAGCTGGCTTGCTTCCTAGCCCATCTCTTCTTCCTGTTCTGCCAAGCTGTTGAGGAGGTGAAGAGTTCCGTTTCCACAAACAGCCACCTGCAGCCATGCCTTCCCTGCCACAACATACTGTACCCTTAAGCCATGAGTCAGAATCAATCCTTCTCCCTAAAGTGCTTCTAATCAGGTATTTGGTCATGGTGACAAAAAATAACTAATACACTATGGAACAGCCTATGTGCCAGTTTGTTTCAAGGATATACCACAAATCTGTCTCATGGCACAACACTTCAGTTTACAAGTTTACACAGGCAGGAGGATGTTCCTTCAGGTGTGTGGAAATGGCATACATCACTTTGGTAGAAAGGGAGGCTGTCCACTGGGGCCCTATCACTGAGAGATGGATGGGTCACCTTCCAAATGCTTCCTTTAGGTCCTTTGCTATAAGCCACTGAGATGTAATTTGAAGTTAAAGCACTAGATGCAATCAGCCTGCTCTGGTATTATGCTTATGCATACTACAGTCAATCTTAGCTTAAAGGCTGAGAAACAACGTTTTCCAGAATAACATTAGCTTATTCTTTATGGAATTCAACTTAAAAGTTTCTTCCTAGTCCTAGGCATGATGGTGCATGCCTTTAATCCCAGCACTCAAGAGGCAGTGGCAGGTGGATCTCTGTTAGTTCAGGGCCAGCCTGGTCTACATAGTGAGTTCCAGGCCAGCTGGGACTACAGGGAAACGCTGTCTCAAAAAGACCAAGAATAAAAAAGTTTCTTCCTAGAGCAGCAGCAGCTGATCCAGGTAACCATCAGTGACTTTAGCACATTGGCACACTGTCTTGTATCATTTGGAAACATGGGACAGAAGCTTCTTTGTAAAGCATGAGGTGAAGTACAAACGTTCAAACTACTATGGGGTTCCATCCCTACAAGCTCTACACAAATGGGCACTATCAGGCCAGGGATGTGGCTCAGTGGAGCTTGCCTAGTATATGCATAGTCTTTGGTTTGATCCCCAACATCCAATAAAATTTTTAAGTAACAAATGAAAATTATTATAAAACAAAAAATGATTTTAATACCCATAATCTTCCAAACATAATAGCTTGTTCTAGCTTAGCTTAGCCATGTTCAGAACATCTGCATGAGCCCATAATTGGGCAAAGTCATCCAATATGAAGCCTGTTGACTATCTGATATTACTTATTGAGCTCTAAAAGTAAAAATCAGCTACTAGTTGGGCATGGTGGCACATGCCTTTAATCCTAGCTCTTGGGAGGCAGAGGCAGGTGGATCTTTGTGAGTTCGAGGCCAGCCTGATCTACATAAGTGAGTTCCAGGACAGCTGGGGCTACAGGGAGACCCTGTCTCAAAAAGACCAAAAAAAAAAATCAGCTACTACATGCAATCCTATCCAAAAAGCTGAGAAGGATGAAACTGAAATCAGAATTGTCATATGTGAAAACTTTTGCACTCCCTTGAAGTCAACAAGTTGAAAGTTTGAACTATGGGAAGTCAGGGATCATCTGTAACTGATCTGAATTTGGTGAGTACTGAGTGAAGTTGGAAAGGCCTTGTGCCCACTGGGGAATCTTTCAGCAGAGCCAGTGACACTATGTGTTTTTTGGGTTGTTGTTGTTGTTGTGTATTTTAAGATAAGTTGTTGTGTATCCCAGGCTGGTCTCAAACTCTATACACCTAAGGACGACCTTGAACTCATCATCCTCCTGCCTCCACCTTCCAAGTACCAGGACACAAGTGTACACCACCATGCCTAGCTCATGTTTTGTGTTTTAAGAGAAAGGCTGAAGGCAATAACAGAGTGCACCTCTTTAAGGACTTGTATTTAAGACACTGTCCAAGTAATCCCAAAGTTTGGGATTAAAGAAAGGAGGTTAAGAAGTCTAGAGAGCATAGAGAGAAGACAGTCTGCTACAACTTACTTGTATGTTCGTCTCAAACTCGGAGGTGATGTGAGAGTAGACAGCCAAGGCAGGTAGGGACACCAGGATGGCCCCGATGCAGTGGCGAGGGAGCCAGCCAGCGATCCATTCCAGCAACCGCTTTGTGCATGTCATGACATCCTCCAGGAAGAACACCATCCTAGGACATGGAGGGGAGGGGAGAAGGAGTAGATGCTAGGTCCTTCATGCCTGCAACTGCCCTATGGCAGGGGCAACAGACTACAGGCCCCTCACACTTGTCAACAGGTAAGTGAACTAGTTTCATTCAGTTCAGCATACCCAACTGCAAGGTTATCTGCTGCATTTTGGCAAAACGTGCTTATCAAAAGCCAAATTTATACCTCTGTGTGTGCAAAGGAGCTTGAAAGAAAAGTAGAGTCTACTATGGGTTGGGAGGTCCTGACTGGGGCCTTTTTGACATGTTCTGTGGGGCCTTTTGGTGGCCATAATGGTGAAGGGCTGCTGTTAGCATTCAGTGCCTAGGAACCAGGGATAGAAATACCCTGCCAGGCACAGTCCAGGATCACACAGTAAAGCTCTTCCCTTGCTACACCAGCGACCCACAAAACTGCTACATGCCCCGTGGAAGCCACAGAATTGTGAAGTTTGATGATAACATCCCAGAGCCTCACAGCGTTCTGTGCACAAGCAGGAGTTTTCAGAGGTGTTAACTCCCCTCCAAGCCAATCAAATTCATTTCGTTTGGGACATTAAGGGCCATTCAGCCTTTCTGGAAGTCAGGTCACACACCTGAATATAGTTCAAGCCAGCTGAGACCACGAACTCTACCCCTGTGTGTCCAGATGCCATATTTACAGCCTAGATTATAGGCAAAACAGAAGACGGGACATTTTATTATTTCCCAGGAAGGGGTGCCCTAGTATTAGGCAAGGTGAAGCACTCCGTGTTTTCAGTTCCTTAATCTCTCCTTCACGTTTCAGAGACAGCATTCTATGACTTCTCTTGTGTCTGGGTGGGCTACATCTTAAGACAATGATAACAATGTGGTAAAATTCTTCTATGAAGAATAGAAGTTGAGAGTGTAGGCTGAGAACTTCCATGAGGAAAGGGCAGGTCTTGGCTGAGCAAGAGGCTCCCTGGGTAAGGGCAGGGCCAGCAGTAGATGGTGGAGGAGAATACCCTAAGGGGGCTGTCATCTTGGGATCCAGACTCAGAACTTCTCCTAGGCCCAATGCCCAGGAATGTAGATAGGCTCACTCCTTTTGCCTCTGGTCAGGAGCCACTGTGGTGATTCAGTGGCATGAGCCTCTCACACATGCCCACAACTGGCACCTTTGGCTTTCAACCCTGAATAGCTGCATTAGCTGTGCTTAGCACTACTAGGAATTTCCTACCTCCAGCCGTTACCCACACAGATTCAAGTACCATTTTAATATCACGGGCTACTCTGGCTTCCTAAAATCTAAAGGAAAACAAAGGCCTTGGAATATAACCAAGAAAAACCACAGCTGTATTCACAGGCAAGACCCAGAAGTCCTAGGAAGGAAGATAGAGGAAGCTGAGCCCCAGGCAGGAGATGAAACACTGGGTGCTCTTCATGACAGTCCCAAAGAGCACAGAATTCTGAAGACAAGACCAGTGGTCTTGGTGCTTTACCTGAGGCTGGAATAGAGAAAGGAGGCTCTGAGTCAAGGTGTGGAAAACCTTTTGGGAAAGCCCAAGAATTGTCTCCCCTGGGGTGCTACATAACCCGCAGTGTGCATCTTTCTGATCTGAGATCCCAGCCTCTTCTAGCCTTTGAGAAATGTGATTCTGCAATGTTCACATAGGAGCAAAGTGGCCGCCTGGCTCACCAGACTTTTATGGAGTATGCAGGTAGGAACAGCCCTCTGCAGCTAAGCTCAGGTAGGCCTAGATTATTTAGGCAGGGAACAGGGTAGAAAGGAACAGGGAACAATAATTAACAAGTTATAGTAAAAATACAGAACAAGAACTGCAGGCCTCACATTAGGCAGATGCGTAGAGAGGCTGTTGGGGAGTGATTATATGTGGGCACAGAGTTTCTTTTGGGGTGACAGAAATATTTTAAAATTAAATTTACTAAAATTCACTTATTTCTACACTTTAAAAAAAGGCAGTGATAGGGACTGAACCCAGGATCTTGACACCACAAATGAATACCCTGAGGGGGTATCATCTTGGGATCTAGACTCACAGAACTTCTCTTAGGCCGAATGCCGAGGAATTGGACTACATACATTCCTAGCCCCTGAATTCTACACCCTCAGTGAGTGAGTTTACTGCATGTGCATGATCACAACACAACATTTTATTTGTGACTTTTGATTTTCTGAGACAAGGTCTTACATAGCTCAGACTGACCTCAAATTTGGTATGCTGCCAAGGAGGACCTTTAATTCTTGATCCTTCCGCCTCAACCTCCCAAATGGCTGAGATTATAGGTACCCAAATGCCCAATTATGTGCTCATTAAATAAATAAATGAATAAAGAGAAAAAAGCCAGATGTGGTAGTACAGGACTATAATCTTAGAGGCTGAAGCATGAAGATCAAAAGCTTGAGGCTTGCATGGGCTACATAGTGAGTTGAAGGCCAACCTGGAAAACTTAGTGAGACCTTGTCTCAAAATAAAAAGCAGAAAGCGGGCTGTAGGATATATCTCAGCGGTATAACGCTTACTTAGCATGTGTGAGGCCCTAAGTTCAATCTCTAGTACCACCACAGGTGGACAAGAGGGAGGGAGAAGGGGAGGAAGGTAGGGAGGAAGGAAGAAAATATAGAGGCTAAGGCAATTCTTGGTTTGGGGTTTACAGAAGTAGACCCTGGCAGGATTTGCGTATAAGCCATTTCTGTGGGAGTGGGAGTTGGACTGAGGTGAAGTGTGAAAGCATAGGAGGTAAGGGAGCTAAGGAGGATTGCTCACTGTGGGCAGCAGGCTTGATCCTGGCAGGGAATTTGGGAGACAGTATAGATACACAGTTTCAATCAGGGGAGGGGGCAGTCTCTGCGGCTGAGATGGACCTACAGGACAGTGTGTAAGAAAGGGAAGAAGCAGGTATTCCAGCCAGCCCACTCAAAGGGAGAACATTTGGCATCTGGAAGTATCAAGGCCAGGTCTAAGCTGTTTTTTTCCTGCACTGAGGTGTTGGAAAGAAGCAGCAGAAACTCACAGACAAGGTCCTTCTTCCCATTTCTGTCCTAGTTCCAGTTCCTGAGGCCCATTATTAATGGCCTCAGCTAGCTTGAGGTACTGTCCTGTTGAGTGTGACAGGGCTGGGTCACTGTACAAGAACCCACTATCATAGAAGCCAGGGGGCAGGCGCATATTACAATGGGTGTTCATGTAAGTGAAATGCTCTGGGCATCCATACCTGCTCAGAAATAAAAGAGTTACATGTTTCTTTGGGCACTGTTTAGTCTTCTATTTCAAATGGATTGGCTTTTTAATTGCTGAGCTGTATGAACTCTATATACCATAGGTATCAGACTCTTGTTGACCTATAATTGCCTCCCACTCTGTAGGTTTTCTCTCTTCATGTTATGCTTTTTTGTTTGTTTGTTTGTTTGTTTGTTTGTTTGTTTTGAGGTAGAGTCTCAAGTAGCCCAAGATGGCCTCAGATTTGCTAAGTAGACAAGGCTGGCTTTGAAGTCCTGATCCTCCTGCCTCCACCTTCCAAGTGTTGGGATTATAGGTGTGAACCACCATGCCAAGCTTCAATTATATTCTCTGTAGCACAAAAATTTTAAGGCTTCATAAATTTATCTGTGATCTTGCTGCTCACACTCTTAGGGTCATATCTAAGTGCTGCCCATTCCAAGATCAGAAGTTTGACATGACTTCCTCAATTGGGTTAGTTTGGCTCCTAGGGTTAGCAGACATCTGCTCATCTACTGCTGGCTATCATCTACTCCTTATGCATTTCTTCCTCCCTCTCTTGCTTCTGAATTTCCCACTTCTTTTAATCTCTAATTTAGGAGATCCAAGGCCCATCTGCATACACAGCCTATTCACCCTCTCTAGTAAGTGTGTACCACCTATGAGGAGGGAAGGCCAGTGTCTGCAAGGAGGGTGTGGTGAAACAGGGAGGGAGGAAAAGGAAATGAAAAAGTCCTGTTTCCTTCAGGCTCCTGGCCCCTGTGTCATTAACTGTGGAGCCAGAAGAGGGAGCTAAAGAGTCACCCCTGTGATGGGACATACCTGATGGACACTACTAGAGACAGCACCTCCAGCAGTAGATTTGCACCAAAGACAGCCAGGGCAGCAGATGAGAGAGGTGTGGCAGTGGCCCCATACTTCAGGAAGCAAGTAACAGAGAGGATCAGGAACACTGTGGTGGACAGAAACACATCCAGGAGGGAGCTGAAGGTAGCACTTGCAAAAGTCTTCACGGGAGAATTCTTTATGACCTGTTTGGAGCAGGACAGAACAGGGATGAATTGACTGGTCACAGATAGCCAGAGAGTATGGCTTAGAAGGACAAGACAGCAGTGTTTAGAGTGCTCGCCTACTACTTCAGATCAGGTACGGGGTACATGCTTTAAGTAGAACATCTCCTTTTGCCCCATTTAAAGTTGAGGCAAAGAAAAGTTAAGAAACTTGCCGAGAATCACACAAGCAACAGATTTTAAATCCATAGGCTCTCAAACACAATTTCAGATTTGAAAGATGAGTTATGGTCTGAGAGGCGACGAGCACACATCTGTAAAGGCAGCTGAGTGGCAACAGGTACTGGAAGCTTCTACTGAATGGATGGGTCCCAAGTTCAGGGATGTGAAAGCTGGCTTCATGACAAGAGAGGCAGGGATTTAAGCAGCAGCAGAAGAGAGTTTCCACATACAGAAGGTACACACAACTGCTATCAAAAGCATCCTCACATATGTGCTGCTCTGGGCTGTCTGGGTCCTGGGCACGGGGGTGGACATAAAACAATGCCCATGGGGAAGAACAGGCACAGAAAAGAGCATAGTTTGTGAAGAATACTAAGGACACACACACATGCTGTTGGAGAAATCAGGGGGAGGAAACAGCTTTAATAGGTCCAAAACATGACCAGCTCCAGACTCCTGTCAGCCCTTCAGAGGCATCATCTCAATCAGAGCTCTCCATAGCACACAGAGGAGGAAGTACCACTGTTTCCTGTGTGTAGAGGGAGGCCAAGGCCAAGTAGCTATCTAGGGTAACACAGAGAATGAGGAGCCAGGCCAGGCTGCAGCCAGATAAGCTATCTCCAGAGTATACCCTGGGCCCTTCTCAGGATGGAGATGTAGAACATCAAGCCAGGGGCTGCAGTGGAGGAAAGAGCATTGCATTGCTGATGGTGCTTTGCTACCTTCTGGCAGCCCCAAGCAGGGCTCAGGGCTGGTGGGGCTATAGGTGGGAGGGAGAGGCCCGTGATCAGCCCTCAGTACAGTACACAGTCCCTTCAGGTCAAATTGGCTCTGCTGCCTCAGTTTCAAATAGGCTCCAGGAGCTGGTGGAGATGGGGAAAGGGGTGACTTGGGCTTGGAGACTAAGCGCTGGCTAGACTAGATGTCAATCCTGGACCTGCCCAAGCAAAATGGGTACAGGGCTAGACCACCTCCCCCATGGAACTCAGAAGCTCTTCAAGTGATCATGCACCTGGTCCTAACTTCTGAGGTTCCCTAAGAAATCCCGAGAGTCTGAGGTTACGCTGCCACATTGACCTCCTCTGCAGGGGCACATACATATCATCATGCTCTCTGGGAAATAGCTAAGGCTTGGGCACAGGGGACAAGTGGCAAGGCTGCAGCAGGGAAGTCAGTGTGGGGACCTTTATGCTCACCTGAATGCCAAGTTTTCCCAACTTCCCCAACTCCCTTTAGAAATGCTAAAGCCTAATACTCCTTGCTATTTAGACAAGTCCATGCAGGACTTCTGGTTGTAATGTTGACAGATATTCATTGTCCAGTGGGGCTGACAGAGGGCAGTGCCTCCAGCCCTGCAAGGTACAGGATGGCCATATCTCATGCACCATGGTCTCTCCAGTACCTGGGTCAGGGCTTGAACACAGCAGACATGAAGATCTGCCCAATAATCAAGTAGAATCTAAGTGAAAACCCTCTTGGTCCTGGGGTCAAGTGATGGTGAACTTTGGCTCTAGAACACTCAGAGAGGTCAAGTTTGAGGACAAGGGAAAGAATGCTGGGATTTGCTGTCTAGCACTCCAACCAGACTCCAGGTCCATTCAAGTACCTCACTGAACATATCAGGTATGTGGGCTGTACTGGGTAGCTGGAGAGCATGGAGACAAAGGGTCAAGTGTTAGGGAAGGAAGTATCAGGTTCAGAAATCACATAGGGGTATCCCTATCCAATGTGGGGTATATGCAAATAAGAAAAGATGACATAGAGAGCTAAAGTCCAGTTGGGATCAGTGGAGTTTTCTTAGAGGAAATGATGTGTGAGCTGAGAGATCAAGGGTGACAGAGTTAATTAAGGAGATAATGGAGTAGAGGGAATGTGAGCCCCATGCTGTGGTGGGAGGTACAGGCCTCCTGACTGTCTGGTCCCATTTCAGGAGACAGAAGTGACAAAGCTATGAGGAGAGAAGTGTCACCCCAAAACTTAGAGCAGGTGTGACTGGGCATCCTTCCAGGGCTGGGGTCACCATAGGGGATTAGAGGCACCAGCTGTGGAGGAAAAGGTCTGGTGGGAGTGGGGCTTGACTTTAAGATAAGGGAACACAGAAAGCCTTGGGATTTTCTCCCTTGCAAAGATAAATTCACATACAGTTCCAACACAAGGTTTCCCCTATTGTGGGAAATCAACATTAACCTTCATTTTTCTGTCACCTGGTAAAGCACAAAACAGTGTCCCATGAGAACAACGATTTCTGTCACGAGGTCCTAAGGAGAACGCACCTCTTCCTGGTAGCTGGTCCTGTAGGATCGCTCCAGCTCCTGATCCAGGAAGTTCAGGCTGAATTGATTGATGGGCGGCTTGAAAAAATAATCTTTCATCAGGCTGGAAGACACAACCAGTACAATTGATCAACAATCAACGCCCAGCACAATCACAGTCTCAGAAGATCACAATCAGTCACCCAAATGCCACTCACTGAACCATCACCAAAGCTGCCTCTGACAGTCAAAATGTGATAGGCATTGGTTGAGTGCCCCTTCAACAAATGTGTCTCTGGGAAGGTCCTTTGTGTCTACAGACACAATCACACATGGCCATTCACCACAATCACCACACACATCATTAGACCTTACTTTTGAAAATAAATTCTGCATATCCAGAATTGGAAGATGGCAAAGGTATTCCTTTCTTCCTGTAAAATGATCTTTTCTGGGGAGCCAGAAAATCTGAATGCTAAAAGGACTTATACTGATTTGGAGGCTTCAAATGAACACATTCCGAAATGGCTTCCTGTGATCCAGAGCACTGATAGTAATTACCATCCAAAAAGCTAACGGGTTGTTACTGAGAGAGATGGTATAGATAGTGGGGTGATTGTGCACCTATTGTCATATGGACAGGTTGCAGATAAAACCTGAAAAATGATAATTCAATGATTTTAATAACCAAGAAATCAAATCTGCTTTAATGTGACTCTTTTATTCTTCTATGGATTTCCAACAAATAGTAACGTCACTATAAATTTAAGGGAACACCAGTGTGATTTTAGAAGGCAAATATAGATCTGGGGTGAAGTCTCTCTCCCACATAGTAGTCATCACCTTGAAGTCCTAACAGGGAAGATGCCTTGTATGTGCCTCTCATAATGGTACACTCCCTCCTTTTCTGTGGATTGGACTCTTCTCTGCAAGTGTGCAATAACCTTCTCAGACTCAAAAGAGGGAACATTCTGTCCCTGCATGTTGGCCTGTCTTTCCTTCTACTTGGGAAGTACTGATAGAGGGAAAATAATAAAGCAGTTGCAGGAGGACTGTGTTGGCTACATTTCAGCAGTCAAGTGGTAGCATCAATCCTGCTGAAGCTCTAAGGCTTCTTTTCAGTTAATACTGGAGCTTCTGCATCTGGGAATGGAGTATAGCTCCTTTTGGACCAATCTTCTCACAGATCACAACCATAAACTCTGGGAAAATAGGCAGTCAGAGAATGAAGAGGGGGCATCCTTAGATGAAGAGAAGAGTGCCAGGTAAATTTCCCATTTTCACCTTTGTTTTGTTTTGCCTGAAGACAGAGGCTAACCCTCTGATAGAGAAGCCTGCAATCCTACTACTCAGGCTAGAACATACAGTTTGAGTGACCAGAGATAGAGAACAAGGCTATAAATTCAAGAAAGGAGAAAGGCAGGGAGCAGGAACCTCAAATTATATATATAAACTCTGCTCAAATCTCTCTCCAGCTCTTGAAATATGCACATGTGTGGGGCTTGAGAGATGGCTCAGTGGTTAAGAACACTGGTTGTTCTTGCAGAAGACCCAGGATCGAATCCCAGCACCCACATGGCAGCAAACAACTGTCCGTAACTCCAGTCCCAGGGGGATCTGACAGCTTCTTCTGACCTCCACAGGCATTGCACGACACAGGTGCACTCACATACATGCAGGCAATATACACATACACATAAAATAAAAATAATAAATAATTTTTTTTAAAGTTAAAAAAAAATACTTCTCTCCGACCGGCAGGTCTCTCTCCCAGGTAAGTCAATTGAGCCCTCTGCATCTTGACTCCCACAGCATCATTCACCCACCCATCTCTTCTCCTAGCCTGGGTCCTGTCCCATTCCTTGTCTTGGCACCC
>NW_008330333.1:2102830-2103432 GCF_000622305.1 Nannospalax galili
GCTTGAGTCTCACACAAGAATCAGAAACCACAAAAGAAATTTATGTATCAAAATCACAGAGAAAAAATAATAACATGAAAAACCAAAATAATATATCCCCACCAAATACCAATAGTCCTCTACAGGAGTACAATGAGAACCCCCTAGAGATAATGCAGGACATGGAACTCAAAAGAACAATTATACACAGGATAAAAGAATTCACTGAATTTAAAGAACACACAAACAAGGTAATCATAGAGCTGAAGGAAGATAGGGATAAACTTCTGAATGAATTCAGAAAAGAGTTAGAAATATTGAAGAATACTCAGCCTGAAATGAAGAAGGAAGTGAAACACTCAGAAAGCCAATTAGAAATGACAGGAGAAAGCCTCATCAATAGGATGAATGAAATGGAAAAAGGAGTACCAAGACTGGAAGATAAAGTGGACGAACTAGACTACTCAAGCAAAGATTATGGAAAATTAAAAAAACCACAAGAATGGAATATGCAAGAATTGTGTGACACCATAAGAAAACCAAACTTATGAATCATAGGCATACAGGAAGGAGAAGAATCTCAAGATAATGGTATAGAACTGATCTTCAACAGGATCGTAGAA
>NW_008330333.1:2103557-2103920 GCF_000622305.1 Nannospalax galili
TTAGAACAAAGAGACAATACTGCAGATGCAAAAGAGAAACAAGTCACATATAAAGGATTACAGCTGACTTTCTAGTGCAAACTATGAAAGCCAGAAAAGCCTGGACCAAAGTATTCCCAGTTTTAAATGACCACAGATGCCAACCCAGAATACTATACCCAGGCAAAATGTCTATTATAGTCGAAGGAAAAAGAAAAATCTTCCATGACATAAATAGTCTGAAGGAATTCATGTCCACAAAACCAGCCCTTCAGAGAGTTCTGGAAGCAATACAAAGAGCTGAAGAAAGGAATGACTATACCCAAGGGGTTGTGGAAAGAAATTCAATGAAGGTGTAACTGTGGAAAAGTACAGCTATATCAA
>NW_008330333.1:2104001-2104205 GCF_000622305.1 Nannospalax galili
GGACTGAACTCCCCAGGCAAAAGTCACAGACTATATGAATGTATTAAGGAACAAAACCCATCTTTTTGTTGTCTGCAAAAAACTCATCTCACTTTCAAGGACACATACTATCTCAAAGTGAAAGGATGGAAAAAAATAGACCAAGCAAGTGGCACTAAGAAAAAAGCAGGTGTAGCAATTCTAATATCTGACAAAATATACTTT
>NW_008330333.1:2105747-2106448 GCF_000622305.1 Nannospalax galili
GAACATACCTCAACATAATTAAAGCCATATATAACAAACCCACAGCCAACATCATTCTAAATGGAGAAAAACTGGAAGCATTCCCATTGAAATCAGGAACCAGACAAGGCTGTCCACTGTCTCCACTTCTCTTTAACATGGTGCTTGAAACTCTTGCAAAAGCAATAAGACAAGAGCAGGAAATTAAGGAGTAATAATTGGAAAAGAAAGACCAAATTATCCCTTTTTGTAGATGATATGATGTTATATCTAAGAGATGCCAAAAATTCCACCCAAAAATTCCTAGAAATTATTAACACGTTCAGTAAAGTGGCAGGTTACAAAATTAACCTACAAAAGTCTATAGCCTTTCTATATACCAATAACAAGCAATCAGAGAAAGAGCACATGGAAACACTCCCATTCACAATAGCTGCAAAAAAAAAATCTCGGAATAAACCTGACCAAAGACATTAAAGAGCTCTACAATGAAAATTTTAAATCTTTAAAGAAAGAAATTGAGGAAGACATCAGAAGATGGAAGGACCTCCCATGATCATGGATTGGAAGAATTAATATTGTGAAAATGACCATACTACTAAAAGTCATATATAGATTTAACATAATGCCAATAAAAATCCCCATGACATTTTACACAGAATTGGAAAAACCTATCCTAAGATTTATATGGAAGCACAAAAGACCTCGGATAGCCAAAACAA
>NW_008330333.1:2107284-2107707 GCF_000622305.1 Nannospalax galili
ACCCACAGAATGGGAGAAAATCTTCACCAGCGACACATCTGACAGAGGTTTAATATCCAGAATATATAAGAAACTCAAAAAACAAAGAATCAAGAGAAGAAGTAACCCAGTTAAAAGACGGGCTAGGAAGCTGAACAGAGAGTTCTCAAAAGAAGGAATAAAGACGGCCAAGAAGCACCTTAAAAGGCGTTCAACATCACTAGTAATTAGGGAAATGCAAATTAAAACCACTTTAAGATTTCATCTTACCTCAGTCAGACTGGCTAAGATCAAGAGAACAAATGATACCAAATGTTGGAGAGGATGTGGGGAAAGCGGAACACTCATCCACTGCTGGTGGGGCTGCAGACTTGTTCAACCCCTATGGAAAGCAGTGTGGAGAACTCTTAAAAAACTACAAATGAACCTACCATTTGACCCAGT
>NW_008330333.1:2107883-2109158 GCF_000622305.1 Nannospalax galili
GATGGAGCTTTACTCAGCAGTAAAGAAAGATGAAATCATGAAATTTGCAGGTAAATGGATGGAACTAGAGACTGTTATACTAAATGAAGTAACACAGACTCAGAAAAGCAAGTGACACATGTTCTCCCTACTTTGTGGATCATAACGCCAATCCCTTACATGTGGGTATGTAACCTGATGTAACAGCAGGAATCAGGATAATGGAAAGGAAACATGGAGCTAAAGGATAAGGCTGAACCTGAAAGAGAACAGTAGGAAACAGGCCTTAATAAGAGAGATATAGATAAAAACTGGGTTAGTTTAAGGGAGGGGGGACGGAAGGATATACAAGGAACCTAGGGGATAAAGGGAAAGAAGGAGCTCAAGAGAGGTAGGACCATAGAAGAAGGGTATTAGTAAGGGAGAAAGGGGGGAAATGGGGGCACCTTTAGTGGGAAAACCATGATGGAGGGGTGAGACAATGCAAGAGATAAATAATGCCTAGCTAGTTTTGAAAACCAGAGGGAACCATATTACTCCTACAATCTACTGACAAATTATACATAGCAGATCAAGAAATATATGTCTAGGTAAGGTTTGTCTGAGAACAACTGGTCTTTGCCCAAGATTTATCTACATGACACACAGTAATCATAAGTACCAGACTAGTGGAACTAACCTTCTTGGACGTTTAACAGACATACTTTGAGGCCTATAATAATTTGGTCAGAGGGACATACAGGAGTTTTTGCTCCTTGCCCTCCTAGGTCAACTAGTTCCAGGGGACTATGAGCATTTCTCAAAATGTCCTGTTATTGTGGTGGGTCACCTGTCCTCTTGATCAAGGAGGCCGAGGAGACCCCACAAGGTGGACTTAAACCAGTGTCCAGTTTACAGAGAGGAGGGTGAACACAGAGGAATCATTTCCTCCATGCTTCCAAGCGTAAACAACCTTAAGAGTAAAAATAAATCGGTTTATCGGGACCAATGGTGTGGCCTTAAACACCCAAAAGGAAAGTATAACCAAAGATTAAAGGAGCCAATATAATTTCAAAAGAGTCCATATGTATAGCTAAAGGGTACATAACAAGCAACAATGCCAGACAGGAGATACCTTTTTTTGAGTTGTTGGCCAGGGTGGCCCAAGGGACTCCCAGATAGTAACCCAGCATAGAACTGGGAAAATGAACAGGAGACCCCAATCTGATCTAATGGAATACTGACAACTGATTGAGGTTGATGAGGAACAGCTGACCCTCCTAAAATAAAGACCTCTAGATAGGCTGACTAGATTCA
>NW_008330333.1:2110100-2131668 GCF_000622305.1 Nannospalax galili
CATTTATAACTTATAATTCAACTGTAAACCTAAAAATTTACAGCCAATTTTGAAAGAGATGCATCTTAGCTCTGGAAATTGTTATTGAATATGTCAATGATGTTGTAATGAAATACTTCCTCTAAGTATGTGGTTATTAAATAAATAATTTTTTTAAAGTTTAAAAAATATAAGAAGGAAATTAAAAAAAAAAAGAAATATGCACATGCATGACAGACTCCAGGCAGTTCAGTTAAGGCTAAAAGAAGAGGGAGACAGTTTGAATTCAGATAAGTGAACTGCCTGCTGGAATGAAAGAATTGTTACTCTTCAAAAAATACATGAATTCAGATTTCTAAGCATCATGCACAGTGTTCACAGCACAATCCAAAGTTACTAGGCATACAAAGAATTTGGAAAATATGATTACATATAAAATAAAAGCAATCACTGAATACCAACTCAAGATTGCTGAGAGTCTAGAGTGCGAGGCCTACTATCTACGCAGGTGGAGTGCATTCGACAGCAAAGGCACAAGCAATGAGGAGACAGTAACCGGTGTCCACTGCCAGACTCTTCATTCAAAATAAAGTGACAGAGCATTAACTCCGATAAGACAAATTAGGCCTAAGGATGTTGTCCTAGTTTGCTTTAGCTGTCAACTTGACACAGCCAGAGTTATCTCAGGGAGTCTCAACTGGAAATTTCCCAGATCACATTGAGCTGGCCATGTATGTGAGGAATTATCTTGATTATTGATTGATGTAAGAGAGGTCAGCCTGCTGTGGGTGGTGGTATCCCTGGGCAGGTGGTCCTGGGCTATATAAGAAAGCTAGCTGAATGTGAGTCTGAGAGTGAGTCAGTAGCAGTGTTCCTCCATGGTTTCTGCTCCAGGTTCCTGCCCTGACTTCTCTCAATGTCAGATTATGACCTGGGAGTATATGATGAAATAAACCCTCCCTAAGCTGTTTTGGTCATGATGCTTTATCAGAAAGGAAACTAGGACAGATGTGTGTCTATAATTCCAGAAGCAACTACTAAACTATGGTCTGGGAGTCTAGCCACCACTAAACCCCTAGATTACCACGTGAGATTCCAATATTCTCTCTGTAATGTATAGAGCAACAGAAAACAAGTGAAGATACAGATGATCTGAACAATACTCTCAACCACCTGTACTTAAAACTGAGGTTTACAGATCAGAGCATTCTGCAAAATGCCACATCCTACCACACACCCAGAATATACATTCTTTTCAAGTGCACATATATCCACAACAAACCACATGTGAGACCATAAAACAAGCGTCATGTCATGTGAAATGACTGAAATCACACAGAGCATGTGTTCGGACCATAACAACATTAAATTAGACATTAATACATTATACAAAAATCTGTTCATCACCTTGGAGCAAAGCTTATTCCTGAACTAGGGCAGGAAAGATATGAAGTGAGGCTAGAATATCCTGTTGTGTTAAATAAGAGACTGCTACAAACAAATGTCAGAAGGACCCATTCACCAGGGTCATACTCAAGCATCCAGGTATAGTAAATACAAGGATGGAACAGAACAGGAGTGCATGGGTTCAGGTTAACAATGGATGGGTGGATCATACAGTGACAGGGCGAACACTGCATTACAATGGCTGCTGACCACCAAGTGATAAACATGCTGCAGTGCTGCAGTAAAGACCATTTCAGGCAAAACCCATCAATCAATGGATGTTAACCCTAAGGAAGTCTGAGAAAGAGTGCAATAATTAGAAGATGTTAATGGATAGTCCCACAGATTGTTTAATAGTTATATGAGAAAATACTAATGAGAAAATAATTGGAGACACTGGTAATACTTTGCCTATCAAGATGACTATAAAGGAACAATGGGCATTGTACATCTCTGGATATGATATGGGGAAAAGGACACGACAGATATTACTTCCCATTATGCCTGGCCAGAGAAGAATTTGAGTCTAATAAGGAAATCCACAAAATCCCTCAAGGTGTTTGCAAAAGAGTTAGCATGCAACTTTTAAAAAATGTCAGTATCATAAAAGACAAAGCAAGACAGTTGAGGAACCATCTCAGCTTTTAAAAGACTCCTGACAGGCTGGAGAGATGGCTCAGTGGTTAAGAGCACTGCTGCTCTTGCAGAGGACTCGGGTTTGATTCCCAACACCCACATGGTGGCTACGAACCATCCTTAACTCCAGTTCCAGGGGAATCCGACACCCTCTTCTGACCTCCACAGCATTGCACAACACGGGTGCACTCACATACATGCAGGCAATACACTCATACACATAAAATAAAAATAATAAATAAAATATTTTTTAAAAAGATTCCTGACAAGTAAACGATGTGATTCTGGATGGGATCCTTGACTAGAACAAGAATGTGCTGCCAAAGACATGTTAAATGGTTTGACAACCTAAAGTATGGACTCCTCAGTCCCTACCAGACAGAATTATTCCCCCAATGTTAAACTTCCTGAATTGATGACTGTGACTGTGTAAAACAACATCCTTGTTTTTAGAATATACCATATAAGGGGTAAAGAACACACAGTATCCAACATGTATCAAATGGTTCAAAACAACCCAAGAGAAAGGAAAGGGAAGAGAGAAGGAAGGAGGGAAAGAGGAGAAGAGTGGCATGTGCCTGCAGAAACAGAATTGCTGCAAATTCTGGTCTACATATTGAGTTCCAGGCAGACCAGCTAGGGTTACATAGGGAGGCCCTATCTCAAAGCCCATGTCTCCAAAAAAGAGTTGGGGGAGGGCAAATACGAACAAAGAATAATGATAAAATGTCACAAAATGTTTATTTCTTTGTATGCTAACCAAAGAAATTAACAATAATAAGAAGAATAGGACAAATGAGATGACTTAGCAGGTAAAGGCTTTTGCCAACAAGCCTGACAACCTGAGTTCAATCTCCCAGAACCAAGTCCTACAAGTTGTTCTCTGACCTTTACATATGCACAATAAATGAAGAAATATAATTTTAAGATAATACAGAAAATAAATAAAATGCTTAAAGTTGGTAGATTAGGCAGAGTATATAGGAAATTCTATGTAGTATTTATAAAACTCTGTTTCAAATTAAGAATAATAATAAAGAAATATGATGACAACAGAGGACAAACACACAGATGAGGCAATTCAGAAGACGGGAAGGACTCCTGCAAACCTCCACCTCACTACAGATGGCCCAGGCTTACCTGTCTTCTTTGATAACATCCACAAAATGGGCATCAGTTTTCTCACGGATATTCTTGAACCTCAGTGGGAGGAGGGCTGACTGGTCCAAGCTCACACCTGCCCACCGTCCCTTCTCCTGCAGGATCTCACATAGGGAGGTCTGGCTGTTGGTGAGCTTCTCTGCTGGAGGGCTCAGGAGTCCATTCTGGGTTTTGGAGTTGGGTCCTCCAGAAGCCTGCCTCCAGACAAAGAGGAAGCGAGCACAGGAAATGAAGTGGTCACCTGGAGCACAATCCACTTCCCACCTAATCCTCTGCCATAACTGGAGCCCCTATACTGAGGGCTGGGTGGTCTGACCCACCCATAAGAACCACCTGTAAATCCATACCCACACAGTACACCACCTCTCCCCTAACCTGTTCCCCCGAGGCCCTGCTTTGGGACAGGGCATGTCTGGGTGTTCAGCAGCCATAAGAATGAGGTCGTGGAACAGGCATGAAGTGAAAGACACATCCAAGTCTGCAAGTTTTCTTACCACAGAAGATGACTGCAGAGAAGGTCTGGGGACCTCCTGGGGAGGTTAGAGGAGGTTCTGGGGAAAGGAAACCCAGGTTGCTTATTGGGGCTTAGGAGAAGGGTGATGAACAAGTCTTATGTTTTGGGAACCTCTGGCTATAAGAGGCACCCCATTCAAGTCCCTTGCAAGTTCTGGTAGGGGGGTTGTAGAATGACAGAGATGGGGGCTCCTGGGGAGGCCATTTCCAAAGCCTTCAGAAAGTTCTTGGGTTCAGGCTTTACCTTGCTTTCCACTCCAGTCCTGCCCTGGTCTCAAAGTCTCATCCTCAAGGCAGCTCTCTGCAGTTGGCTCTGCCTCCCAGCCTCTCTCTGGAGTATGTCTACAACTAGCCTACAAGTCCTCTAACCCAAACCTTTTAAACCAGTTGCCCTGAAGACATCTCATCTAGCTCTGCTTCATATGGATTGGCTCTAAAGGTCATCCTGTTATTTTTCTTGTTTTAGTGCTGAAGCTCAAACCCAGGGCCTTGTGAATGCAAAGCACATGCTCTATCTCCACCACTGAGCTATATTCCCAGCCCCTCCAACCTGTTTTTTATTGGTTTATTCAAAACCCAGAGCCTAAAAAGTATGGAGGCACTATTACCTAAAAGGAGTTATTCTCAGAACTAAGAAGTTGACGAGACAGGAATGTCACCTTAGGTGGATGCGCCAGGAGAGGAACTGACAGGAACAACAGCCATGAGCTTGTTACCTTGGTGCTGGTCTTGGGCTCGTCTTGACAGCCGTTTTGTACAGTTCCTCCTTCTGCACCAACTTCAGATTTGGGAGCAAATGTGATTCCACATGAAGGACAAGTCTACGAGAAAAACACAGGCCATAGCATTATACACGGAAAACACCACCATGATATACAATTCAAACAATTCATGGTTGTCATAACTTGCTGTCACACAGAAATGCTGTAACCAAGGGGAAGATTTATTGAACCATACAAGTTTAGGAAGGCTTGAGAACAAACTGGCAAAGTGATAAAAAGAAACACAAAAACCTTTACATTAATGCAAAGCAGCAAAACAGTCAAAAAGAAATTCAAATGCCCATCAACTATGAATGGATAAAGCAACTGTGGCCATTCATACAAGGGGATGCCCTTCAGTCATAAAAAATAAATAAAGCCCTGGGGGCTGGAGATGGCTCAGTGATTAAGAGCACTGGCTGTTTTTGCAGAAGGCCTGGGTTCAAATCCAAGGACCCACATGGCAGCTAACAACCATTTGTAACTCTAGTTCCACGGGATCTGACACCCTCTTCTGTCTTCCACAGGCATTGCATGACACAGATACACTTACACACATGCAGGCATAACACTCATACACATAATAAATAAAAATTTAAATAAATAAATAAATATTCCTGACACTTGCTTTAGCACAGAGGAACCCCATGCTTATTTTAATACTAATACTAATTCTAATACTCTTACTGCACCCTTTCTTTTCTCCCTCCCACCCCTGTATATCCCCTCTCCTCCCTACAAACCTCTTTCCCACATTCATGCCTTTTTGTTTTGCTTTACCCACTGAGCTTATTCAGGGCTGTCTATGTAACCATGGGCTTGGAATTATCCATTGGAACCTGATGGGTTCACCAGTGGGTATTCAACTGAAGACAATGACTCCTCTCCCAGAATCTATCAGTAGCTGATAATTCAGCAGAGAGGGGTAGGGTCCTATGTGTCCCTCCCTCATCTATGACTGACTGCTGACAGGGCCAGTCTTGTGCACGCCCAGTGCAGGTCACTGTAGCTGCTATGAGGCACTGATTGCAATGGCTGTGTCATGTCTATATGACATTTTGCAGCCCTTCTCCCTATCTTACAGCTCTTCAATGATGTTCCCTGAGCTTTACAAGGGGTGGTATAAATGTCTTGGTTAGGACTGAAAATTCACCTGTCATTTATTCTCAGCATCTTGAGCAGCCTTGAGTCTGCATTCACTAACATTCACCTGAGTCAGCTTTGGCCCCCAGTCTGCTTCTGCCCCCTCTGCAGCATGTTGTGGGACTCTGTACACCTTGGTGCCCTCTACTATACTTATGAAAAAAGGCCAGGCATGGTGGTCCATACCTGCAGTCCCAGCACTCAGAGGCAGAAGCAGAACTTTCACAAATTCAAGGTCAGCCTCATCTACACAATTACACAATGAGTGTCAGATCAGCCAGGGTTACACAGTATCAAAAATCAAACAACAACAACAAAAGTCAGATGAAAAAGACTATATACTAGGGGTGATTCCATTGGAATGAAATGCCTGGGAAAGGGAGTGCTAGAGAAAGAAAGCAGAGTAAAGGTTGCCGGGAAGGATGGCAAAATGAGGTACACATGTAAAGCATGTCAGAGCATTTCAAATGCACCTAAAAAAAATGTCAGGATCTTGGGGCTGGAGAGATGCCTTAGAGCTGTTAAGAGTACTTGCTCCTCAATCAAAAGGACCAGAGTTTGAATCACAGCACCCACAGGAGACAGCTCACAAAAGTCTGTAACTCCAGCTCCAAGGGATCCAATATCCTCCTCTGGCCTCCATGGGCAACTGCATACGTATCTTACACTGATATAGGCACGTATGCACATTAAGTTTTTTTTTTTTTTTGAGACTGGGTCTACCTGTAGCCCCAGCTGGCCTGGAACTCTCTATGTAGACCAGGCTGGCCTTGAATTCACACAGATCCACTTGCTTCTGCCTCCAAAATTCTAGGATTAAAGGTGTGCGCCACCACACCTGGCTGGACATACATCATTTAAAAAATAATTTTAAAGATAGGACTTATGCCCTGGGTATTCTCAAACTCATCAAATGGTTTAGTTCAGGTTGTCCCTGAAATTTCAATCCTCTTGTTTCCAACTCCTAAGTGCTGGGATTATAGGCAGGTGCTACCATGCAAGGCTTCAAAGCAGTTTGGCTTTTGTGTTCCAGCTCTTCTCATGTGGTACTGACTGCATAGTCTTCAATTGAGAAGGGGCCACATTCTGGCCCCATGAGGGAACTGATTGATTGGTGGTATCTTCCATGGACAAAGTGCTGGATGACTGGGGACATGGGTGGTGGTGACAGGTGCTGACTTAGAGCCCTCCTGGCAGGGCTTTCCCAGGAGCCCCTGGACCTACAGCAGATCATTTCACTGCAGTCTGCAAAGGGGCACTTTGCCGCTCTCCTTTTTCCTCAGCAACTTTCCTTTGGGTGATTTTCTTGATTAAAAAATTACAACAAATGAAAATTTAAAAGTTAGAGAAATCCACCTTTCCTGAGGGAGACAGTCTCCTATCTCAACATTGTATTCCATCTGGGGGGAGAGGCTCCTTCTGCAGCATGAGGGATCCACTACACAATGGTGTATGGTTTGTTTCCTTCTCTATATACCCCATAGCAATTTTTCCTTTGACGATTTTTCTAGGCTAATTTCAATCTGAATTAAAACATTTTATAATCTGGTTTGGCCAAGTGCTGACATCTACGAAACTTTTGTAACCTACCAAACATCTATCTCACCCCTGCAGCTGGCCACATCTCCACCACTTCCAAGAAGCATTCCCTAGATGAGAGCCTTTCCCATGCACCTTCAGAGGCATGACTCGCAGGGGAGCAAAGCTGCCAGGCATGTTAGAAAAAAAATTGCTGTTGCAATGACAGCAGATATTATTTAGAAGCATCTATGTGCTAAAGACATAGAGTAAGTCGGGCGTGGTGGCACATGCCTTTAATCCCAGCACTCGGGAGGTGGAGGCAGGTGGATCTCTGTGAGTTCAAGGCCAGCCTGGTCTACATAGTGAGTTCCAGGCCAGCTGGGGCTACAGGGAGACCCTGTCTCAAAAAGACAAACAAAAAAACCACAGAGTACGGGTCAGGTTTGCAATCTTGTATATACAAGCTTGAGAAAATCCTCATGACCACAAGGAGGCAGAATGAGACTTCTGGGGCTGGTAGATGGCTCAGTGGGTAAGAAGAGCACTTGCTGCTTGCACAAGTATGGGGACCCAAGTTCAGATCCTAGCATCCATATAAAAAAGCTGGGTGTGGTTGTGCTCTTGTAAATTCAACGGAGGCAAGGACAGGGAGAGTCACTGGGGCTCAATGACCAGTCAGTCTATCCCAAAACTAGTGTGCTCCAGGTTCAATAAGAGACCCAATCTCAAGGGACTGGGGTAAAGTCTGATAGAGCAGGATACTCGATGTCCTGTTTTGGCATTTACACATGATACACAGCATGCGCATTTGTACACATATGTATAATGTATACACACGTATTACACATGTATCTCTCTCTGTGTCTCTCTCTGTCTCTGTCTGTCTGTCTCTCTCTCTCTCTCTCTCTCACACACACACACACACACACACACACACACACACACACAGAAAAGTTATAGGTCTTTTGAAGAAACAATGGTTTGTAGGCACAGGTCACACTCAAGGGCTTCTGGCTCCTGACCACTCTGGGGCTTCATCCTGGCTGCCTTTTCTGACACAAGAAGGGCCCAGGAATAATCTTGACACTTTGATTTGCTGGATGCGGATCACCTGAAATGAACCAAGTTGCTGTAACTATAATCTTGTTTTTTTTTTTTTCTGAGTGGTTCTATTGGCATATACACACTAAGGGGAGCATACCCCATAGGCCAAAGAGTTTGCTGGCTATTGCCTGGGTAACCTGAGAGTCCTTGGAGAATTGCCAAGAGCACACGCTCCTTTTCCTATACTATCTGTGCCCCTCCCTGTCAGTGGACATGGGCTTTGGAAGGAGGATTTAACTATTTCTTTAACACAGGCGGGTTCATTTTCATTTGTTTCGAATGCATTTCAATGCATGTACCCTACATTCTTGTCAGAACACATGGCAAAGAGCTATAAAATAGTTTTCTTTTCTTCAAGGCTGTTTCTCATTACAAATAATTTTGAAGTCAACAGCTGTCCCTTTTCACAACTGTCACAGGAGGGAACAGGGAAGCCTCTCTGGAGGAAGGAAACATCAGTGAGGTCCTGGCTTTGCCTGTTTAGTATACTTGACTAGTTAGCAAGGTAGCCTGGTACTAGAAGAAACATTATCTATCATGAAACTCATGATGGACTTTGTGGGCAGAGGTAGCCATGACACTACAACAACAAACACAAATCATTGAGTTCCCCTCTAAGCTTTTCATGTGTCTCAATTTATTCCTCCTCAGAAGCATCCATGATACAGGTACAATGATTAGTTCCATTTACACAGAAGGATGCTGAGGCAGAGAAGAGAAGGGACTTGCCTGGAGTCATTGAGTTAGAAAAGGGTAGGAGTCGGAACCTAAGCAGTGAAGTGCCTGACCCTAATCACCACGCACCAGGTGCCTCCATGTCATCTGGAAGAAGTCACCAGGCTAACTACAACACCTGTGGGCCAGGGCTTTCTTACTTAAGCAAATGGATTAGGTATACTTCAAAACAGATTATTTCCCCTAAGAACAGATTATTTCCCCTAAGAATATATTAGAAGTAAAAGCTGAAAATCTGAGGAAAACAGAAGGATCAATTATCACAGAAAAAAAAAAAAAAGGCATCCCGAAGTAAAAGCTGAAAATCTGAGGAAAACAGAAGGATCAATTATCACAGAAAAAAAAAAAAAAAAAGGCATCCCGGAGCCGTTAAGAACAGGAAGCAGACAGTCTATGAACACAAGGCAAAACAATGAATGAGCAAAAACTTATAAAACTCAAGACACAAGATCTCAAAGCCCCAGTGCATAGAACCAAAGAACTCGGAACTTTTCATCCAATTCCTCAGCCATAAAGGATAACTGGGCTTAAAAACTAAGGTCGGTAACAAAGATTTAAGTAAAAAATACATTGGAGCTGGGCGTGGTGGCGCACGCCTTTAATCCCAGCACTTGGGAGGCAGAGGCAGGCAGAGCTCTGTGAGTTCAAGGCCAGCCTGGTCTAAATAGTGAGTTCCAGGACAGCTGGGGCTACAGAGAGACCCTGTCTCAAAAAGACCAAAAAAAAATTATATTCAGCTGTGCATAGTGGTGCATGCTTGTAATTGCAGTAGTCAGAAATTATAGGCATAAATATCAGGAGTTCCTGGCCAACACTGGCTACATAGTAAATTCAGGCCAGCCTGGGCTACATAAGGCCAGAAAAATAGAAATTAGATTCAGCAACTGTAAGGAGAGAAGAGCGCTACTATGCTATGGAACTATTCCATCAGAAAAACAAAGTAAAGAAAATAGTATTTGGGTAAATTTCGCTTCCTTAATACTACACTATCTGATAAACCTCATTAAGTGATACTGTAACTGTACAGATCTTTCCACCTCAATTCATATACATAATTTAAGTTTTTATTACATTTTTATTTATCTTGTATGCATGCTGCAGCATACATATGGAAATCAAAGGACAACTTTTGGTAGTCAGTTTTGTCCTTTCACCATGTGTTCCTAGGGAATAAACTTAGGTCATCAAGCTTAGTGGCAAGGACCTTTACCAGCTGAACCATCTCATGGGCTCCATAATTTAAAAATAATAATTTTGACTTATAATTTGGAAAACAGAGCCAGATGTGGTGTACATGTTATCTCAGCACTTGAGAGGCTAAGGGAAGAGGATTGTGAGTTTGAGGCCAGTCTAGGTTACATACCAAGACTGCCTCTCAAGCACCTCTCTAATTTCTCAGTCCTTGGAGCAGGTGGCAATGCCTGCTGATGCAGCGAGGCTCTGAGTAGTCCTACAGTCAGAGAAATCCTTTCTGAGTTGTTTAATCCAGAATTTCTCAGATCTTTTATACTTGACATCAGTGTCCATCCTGAGAATCTACTCCACCAGGGAACATACTTTGAGATATCACATTAAGCCTGGCCTCTTCGGGGGATGGGGCAGCAAATCCATATGGAGTTCACTTTCTTCGATGAGGTGGAGGCAGTGACAAAGGAACAGCAGACTGCCAATGGGCAGTCAACACACCTTGGCATATGATTTGGAGTTACCAGACATATTTAAGTGTAATGGGAACACTCACCTTGGGACAGACAGTATCACTAAGGTAACAACAGCAATGTTATTCATGTGAGTGGATACCAGGTGTACAGGATGAACTGGCATAAAGAATGCATAGCAGGCAACTGGTATTTTACAGTCTCCTAGTTGAGAGAAGATCTTACAGATCTGATTCTAATCTTCACTACAATGAATGCAGACTCAGCTTTCTACCTCTCCTGCAGGTTCATAGTGCACTAGTACTCTGATCATTCAGAATCAGACGCCTGTTCTCTTCTGACTCTGAGGAGACAGGACCATAAGAAGAGTTGCTGGTTGGTAGCAATTCTGCACTGGGACCTGCCTTTTATCTCTTCATGTTTGGTATGCCCCAAATGTGGAACCCAAACAACTCCAGTGTTCTAGGATAGCTCCAGTTCAAAATATCCTGTCCATCCACCTAAATCGCGGAAATATCCCAGAAATTATTATTCTTCATGAACCAACTCATTTTTTTCCTCCTGGAAGAGACACAAAGATCTCTTTTATTTCACAAATTTCTTTTGGCCATATAGTCAACAGATCTTGCACTCCATTTTCAGGAAATTCACGTAATTTGGGAAACGTGTATATGGCAATAGAATATGTTAAATAGCGTTTGTCCATCCAGATTAAAAGAAATCTCTACAACTGGAACAAAATGGTCTTTCAGGATGAGAGAAAACCTTCCTAAGGCAACTTAGCAGAGAACCTCTGACTCTATAGCTGCAAGTGTATGACACAGTGAACTCAGCCACAATATCTCCAATAGGAAGAAACACGATGAGCACAATCCAAATGGCAGATGAGCACAAGTCATGTATTTGAGTTCAATTTCCTACTTAGATAAGGTTCAGTTTGAAGCCTAGAGGGAAACCACTATTCTCCATGCAATAAGACCACATCTGAAAATCCTGGTTTTATTCTTCCCTGACTGTGTTTAGCAAGTCTGTGAGGTGAGAGCCCTTCCCACCAATGCTGTGAAGTGTCTGCCCCCACCTTTAATACAGGCAGTTCAGGGAAGTTCAGATACAGCAACTGTCCTGCATATGCAGGGCAAACAGGGGGATCCAACACTACCATCCCAGGCTGTCACCCGGTGACTTTGTGCTCCTCTCCTGCTATCCCTAGGGGACACTGGGCAATGTTTGAAACATTTTAGGTTGGCACAACTGGGGGAGGGGTGTGTCTGCCAAAGATATTACTAGGCAGAGGTCAGATATGGTGCTGACCATCTAACAATGTCTAGCACAGCCCTATATACAGGATTACTAAGTCCAAATTGTCAGTACTGTCAAGAAGCTGCATTGAATTAACAAAACATATGAGGAAATGATGTACGAGTGCGCTCAATAAATCCAAACAGAACAATGACAAGAAGTAACCAGATGATGGTATGAAGCAGCTTGACATGTAAAGTCAACTGGATTCCCCAGCAGGCTGCCACATTATAAAGACTAGTTTGGTTTTGTTTTTTGAGACAGGGTTTTACTCTGTAGCTCAGGCTGGTCTTGAACTCATGGTAATTCTTCCTGCTTCAGTCTCCTGAGTGCTGGGATTATGGGCATAAGCTACCACACCTACCTTTTAAAGACTCTTAAGCTTATGAGCACCCAGCTAGTTTTCAAATCTAAATGTGAATAAATGTAGATAAGTCATACTGGATGAAAGCTGTCACCATCACCCCTCATCCTAATATAACATTTTGTTATCTGAAAGTCCCAAACAGTAAAGAATTGTTATAACCATTTGGCTCTCTTTTTAAAAATGGAAACAGCAAATATTTGAATTGTAAAAATAAACAGAAGAAGGGGTGAGAAGAAAGCTCAGTCAGTATAAGCACGAAGACTTGGGTTTGATCCCCAGCACCCCCGGAAAAAGCTGGGCTGGGTCATAATACAATCCCAGTGCTGGGGAGGCAGTGACAGAAGGATTCCTGGGGCTCAGTGGTCAGTTCCCCCTAGCCTAATCAGTGAGCCTCAGTCCTAGTGAGACCCTGTTTCGAAAAAAAACAAGGTGGATAGCTTCTGAGGAACAACACTCAAAGTTGACCTCTTGGCCTCCATGCACGGGTACATACATGCACACAAAAAGGTAATATACCCATGCATGCCCACACATACATACACAAAATAATGATAAATAAAATAAAATAAAAATATAAACAAAAGGTACCAGTGGGGAGGGGCTCATAGTGAGAATGTCATACGCCCAAGGCTAAGCATGTTAATTCCCGAGTAGTTTGTTATGACATAATGTCAGTTTAGAAATAGGCACCTCTAGGCTGCCACCAGGAGATCTCCATTCCAGTAACAAAAACCAGAATATTCTCAGCAATGTGCACTCTTTTTTTTTTTCCTTTACAGAGCTAACATTGCAAATTCACCCACACTGACACAATTTAAGATAATCACAAAATTGTGACTTTCAAGAGACACAGGACTATTTAAGAAAGTGGTCTCTGAAATAAAATAGAATCCAGGTCTCTGAGAACAATACTAGGAAAATTACCTTTACTGGCATTTACTATTAGCTTTGAGAGGTCCCAAAAGACACCACAGTTCACAGAAAAAGAAAATAACTAAAGTGAGTAAAGATCTTATGCAATGCAAAAAAGGAAATGGAGGTACACATTAAAACTGCAAAATTTGGCTAACTTTATACTAAATTTTACATTTATGAAAACTAAATTGAAAGGCATTCTGAGTCTTTTGTCACAGGCTGTTTATTGTTTCACGTGTTCTACTGTAGAATTACTACCAAGTTGTAGGAGAGAGAGAGAGAGAGAGAGAGAGAGAGAGAGAGAGAGAGAGGAAAAAAAAAACTAACCTTAAGGTTATCAAAGGGTTTGACAGTCTGCGCCAAGTCACTGACACTCCCTGATGATGCTGTCCCCTGTCCCCTAGGGCCTGAGGACGCCCGTGAGCCGTCAATGACCTCAAAGCCAGAAAGCAAGGCCTCTGCACAGCTGCAGTGGGACTCCTTGGCTCTCTGACCCGATATCAGGTATGTCTTCAAACCTATGATGGATAAAAATTACAATCAGCACAGATTGAAACTACAGTTGGCAGAAACGCAGCTGCATCTTCTCTCTGCTGGTGGAATGTGCTCCTGGAAGGTAGAAGGTGAAAACATGAGAGTCACAGTTTAGGACTGCCTTCCTTTGTCTTCTCAGACAGATGCAGCCTCAGGAAGACCACTGCCTCCAAAACGCACCATTTATTCCTATAACGTTTTCTTTGAAGAATGCCTGACTGCATGTTTCACCTCCAGGAGCTAAAATGAATGGTAAAATTCCTCCACGAAGGCATCACATAACCTCTATGTGATGGAAGCAGAGCACACTGATAGCCAGCTCTGTAGTCTACTTGGGTTGGTTCTGATCAGTAAACATCTATCCCTGGCAATGATAAGGAGCAGTCCCAATGTGAAGGTGACCTCAACACCAGGAAGTGTCCTTCATCCAGAAAACTGCCCATCTGTTCTCTGAGCAACTCCAGCACCAACAGAGAAAGTACAGACAACCTTTCCTGAAGTCATGTGGCACCTAAAGTAGAGAAAAGCTGAGGAAGACCGCCTTAAGACCCCTGAGCCTGGGCACAGCCACATGTTCCTAAGGTTGAGCATGCCCTCACAGGAAGCACTTTGTGGCAGCTGCCTGTCTCTCTTTTTACAACCTTGGTACATCCTTGTGCACATATTCCTGGGGTTGGTCAGTGCTTGGTAATTAGAATACCAGGCCAATTTATTCACCAAAGTTTTGTCAAACACTTCTTGTGTGCCGAGAACTTTGAGGGATGCTGGGAGAACAAGAGTGGATACCTTAGCCATGAGTGAGATCTATGTGGAGTTCATCACCTCAAAAGAGGCCCAAATCACAGACAAGCAAGTGTGATGCAGTCATGGTGCCAAAGTGCAGAAAAGGGATATGTGGTAGATTTGGTGAAGTATGGGAGAAGACAACTTGCAAAAACTCTGGAAGGAGGGTTCTATGATTTGAAACGTGTCATCTCCAAAGTTGAAAAAAATGCTAATATGACAGTATTAAGAGGCAGAGTACAAGTTGTGGGGAGGCCATGAAGGCTCCTCCCTCATGGATGGGACTGAGGTTTTTATAAAAGAGGCTTCATGTAGTATTGGGATAGCTTTGTCTTCAGTTCTGTGAAAATAGCTCCTCCCCCTCAGAAGTATACAGCCCTCACCAGAAAACCAGTCTTGCACTGAAGTCTTGATCTGGGACTTAACAGTCTTCAGAACTATGAAGCATACATTTCTCTTCTTTATAAATTACTTAGTCTGTGGTATTCTGTTATGGCATCACAATCATGCTAAAACAGGAAGCCTCCTGGACAGCATGTCCTCCAAGTAAGGTCAGTCCAGGCCAAACAGCTAGGTCAATCATCCCCAGAAAGTGGTTGTTTCTAGAATGGTCCATGTGGATCCCTTCAATAAAAGAACTTTTGGCAGGTGTAGTCAAGGAATGGTGCTGAGCTTAATGCAGCTAGGACATTGTGTGCTTAATGTAGCTGGGATTGTGTGTGTGTGTGTGTGTGTGTGTGTGTGTGTGTGTGTGTGGTCAGGGGAAACAACAGCCCTGCCATGTACCTACCCCACCCATGGATGTCACCAGCCTACATCTTGGAGACCACAGGGAAGCAGGGAAGAAAGAATAAGGAGCTGATGGAAAAGTCAATGGGAACAACAGTGCATGGGAAGGGATCTGGGGACACAGAAGTCAGGAAATTATGATGGAAGTGAAGAACTGACCTCCTAAATCTGGTGACCACAGGCAATGCTTCTACATTAGACAGCCAATGCAATGGGTGAGGGTGTGGCGTTTAGGGAAGAATCCTCAGCATGAGGTTCGGGCTCCATCACCTCTTAACTGAGGGACCTATATGAGCTATTTCATCTAGGTTTTCTCATCTGTGAGGCAAGGTTGAAAACAGGATTACTCCATGGGACTGAGGTGATGCTTCAATGGTTCACACAGACAGCCTTTACAGCAGTGCGTAATGTATAGCTTGCTTGACAATGGCAGTTATTATCAACAAGGTGTTTGATCTGTTCATTATCAGGAGTCTTTTTCATATTTTTTTCTATATACAAAAGCAGATGCAGAACTGTTAAACCAATAATTTCTCCAACTCTGTTTTTAATGGACTTTTCTTGGGGGAGCCCTGAATGACCAATGTATGGTGACAATACTACTAGTGTTACAAAGGTCAACCCTGCCCAGGTGTCCACAGCAAGAAGTCTGGTGGATAAAATAAATATCTTTTTATTTATGCTTCAACATGAAGAGCTAAATTTAAAGTGAATCTGGCCACCCACACTGGAGGAATCCCAGAATGACATGAAAAGACGGGCCCAGGTGCTCACTAAGACACACCATGTAAAAGGGAGCCACTGAGTTCAAGCCTTAAGAGTTCATGATTTAGTGCGTCACCACAGGTACATAGACCCTGCATTCTGACTTTACGAGAATGGCTCATCTTGAATAGACGGTCAAAATAAGGTGCTAACTGGTTTATTTTGTTAAATACAGCATACAAAGGAGAATAATTAATAACGTTTCCTGCAGTCTTTCCTGGTAATTGATTGTTTTTTAACCTCACCAACACTAATGTCTTTTATCAGCTTCATTTTCCAAGGCTGCAGAGAGGCTGTGTTCCTGTCTAATGAAAGAACTGGTGTGTAGGTATTAATGTGGTTTACCTCCTCCTTGAATATTTTTCTTTCTTCCTTCTTTCCTCCTTCCCTCCCTTCCCCCATTTCTTCCTTCCACGCTGGGGATGGTACCAAGGGACTAATGGATGCTGGGCAAGTGCTTTACCACTGAACAATTTACATGTATGATATTAAATTTTTATCTTATTAACATATGTTAATTATACATAATGGGTTTTTTTATGACATTTTCACACTTTGATCATATTCACACTCACACCCCATATGCTCTCTTACTCCCCTCCCACTCCTGCTGATCTCCTATATTTTTTATTTTACTTCTTTGGCAACCCAAAGAGTTTTTGTTTGCTTTTTCGGTTTTTTGAGACAGGGTCTCCTTGTAATTCCAGCTGACCTAGAACTTCCTATATAGACCAGGCTGGCCTCAGCCTCACAGAGATCTACCTGCTTCTGCCTCTCCAGTGCTAGGATTAAAGGCATGTGCCACCATACCTGGCCTGAGACTCAAGATCAGGGTTGCTTACAAAAGCATGTATGACGGGTTATTTATGGATGCCTGGGCAATGTGACTGAAGAAAATTTCTCTCCTTCTCCCAGCAATCATTAACTGTCGATAGAGCCTCAGGGAGGGGTTGGCCTTATGAGAGTCTCTTCCTTTTTTTTTTTCTTATCAAATTTTAAGACAGAGTCTTACTAAGTTGCCCAGGCTGAATTCAAACTCACTTTGTAGCCCAGGCTGGCCTTGAATATTTGATTCTCCTAAGTCTCCTAAATAGCTAAGATTGTAGATCTACATCACTAGACTTAGCTTTCCTTGAGTAGTTTGTGTATGTAAGTGTGTAGTATATGCATACGGAGGCCAGAGGAGGACATCTTATTCCCCTGAGACAGGGTCTACCACTGAACCTAGAGCTAGGGGGTGGCCAGCGAGCCCCAGGGATCCCTTCCTGCCTGGGCTCCACCCCCCCCCATAGCACTGGGGTTACACACCTGGTTTTTATGTGTGCTAGGGATCTGAAACTAAGGTCCTCATGCTTGTGCTCTCACCCCTGGTGCCAGCTCTCCGGCCCTGGAGTGTTCTGGAGTATGGTCAGCCTTCTTCACCTGTGGGTGCTTCATCTATGTATTAAATTGTAGATCAAAACTATTGTTTAGGAAGTTGTGTCTGGAGGGCTCAGTGGATAACACACTTTATGAGGAATGAAGTTCAGATGCTCAGAATCTATGTAAAAGCCAGGCACTTGTGACAGCTGCCTATAATCCTAGCATTTACTAGAGATAGAATCCTAGGAACAAGGTCCAGCCAGCTAGTCATCAATAAATAAAGTGGAGAGTTATGAAGGAAGATACCTCAGGCCTTCACATCTGCACACACGTGTCCACACACATGCGAACACATACACTTGCACATGACATGTAATATACATGTAAAATAAAAAGAAATCTGTCCCTGTACTGAAAACATACAAAATTTTTCCTTGTTTCTATTGCTTGACAATCCTGTGCATCAAATATTTATGTAGAATTTACATTGTACTAGGTATTAGAAATAATCTAGAGATAATTTAAAGTATATAGGGAAAGCATGTAGGTTATATGAACACATGCCATTTTACATAAGGGACATAAACATCCTTGGATTTGGGTGTCTACCAGGAATCCTAGAATCAATCCCCCAAGGAAACCAAAGGACAACTGTGTATCATCAATTCCATGAGGACAAAAATTCTGCTGCCTTGCACACTGATGATCATCAGTTTTAGTAACTGAGTGCAATCTAAGTAAGTGACAAAGAACAGCCTGGAAAAAAGAAAGATGATTCCAGTCTCTTCGGTCCTGTCTTTTTCTGAAGGACTCTTGTTTTGGAGTGAGAAATCCTTAGTTGTCAATAATCTAAGGATTTGACCATCAGTGCACAGAAAAGGAAGAGTACCCAGTCAAGAAAAATGTTTTAAGGCATACTTTGGGGGGTTAAAAGAACAACATAACAAATGCTTAGAAGCTGACATCACTAATGATTTAAAACAATAAACACAAGAGGCAAGTAGCTTGGGCTGATTCATAAACATTCTAAAAGTGTCTATTCACTTTGCCTTGTATTGTTTGAAATGCCCCAAAACATAAAGATTATATAAATCAAAATTCAAACATTCAATAAGGAAAATAAGAATTAAAAGCACTCCACCTATCAAATCACTAAGGTTACAAAATTTTAGATAAAATATTTTGTAATTATTTAATGTTTCTGCTTAAGAGCAAAAGTTTAGTGAAAAATAAGCATTTTCACATTTCAAGAATAAAAACATTCTATATAGGGCTAAATTATTCCACTCCTACGTAAAACAAATTATCATGGGGGCCAATTTGTGAGTTCAATACCTGAGGAGAAATCATAGGTTCTAATAGCAAGTGCCTGTTGGTGATATTTAACTTCTTTTTTTAAAAAAGGAAACAAAATCCAAACAATAAAATATGGGCAGATTTTCCAAACAAGGTGGAAGAAACAAAGGGTGAACACCAGACCTGTTTAATTTGACCCTGATTAAAACTTTAGCCTAATGGGAACCAATGATTAGACCTCTCTCTCTTTCCTAAACAGCAACTTTCTAGACCCAGCTTCCTATCTCTACTGGTTACGAGTGAGCATATTGCCACCACTGCCACATGTGGGTGACAGGGCACCCACTTCATGGTCAGGTTATGTTGTCCTGATGTCTATATTTGGTATTATAGATGCTGTCTTGCTGAAGGTTCCACTATTGAATGCTAACAGGGTGAGTCTAATGGTAACAAACTTCAGAGGTCATACTTTCCCCTCTAAAAAACCTCTGGGGCTCTGATGTTTTAATACTAGGAGCCTTCACTAAGGCCCCAGGATCAAGTGCTCCAGAAAATCACATTGAATACACCCATGAGCAGCCTGAAGGTCCTATTCCACTCATTCATTTTCTTGTTCACTGATGCAAACATACTGAGTACTGAGGGTTGGGACCTTCCCTTAGACAGAAAGTGGTCCAGCTGTAGAAACTCAGTCATATGAAAATTTTACTGCAACAGTTGGCCTCAGTTCCTTCATCTTTGAAATGGAAAGACTATAATATAGCAATGATGTCACTTCATAAGGCTACCATGTGCATTAAATGATTGCTGAAGAGTAACTCGACAAGTAAACCAAGGAAGGGCATGAATGACTAGAAAGAGTGGCAGGCCAGCAGTGAAGGCAAAGACAACAAGCAATTCTCCACAGGGAATTCATGGGTCCCAGGCTTCTGCTTACAGTATGCTCCCAAGTCCCTAAGGCATATTGTACAATGAGTTGTGAACAACAAAAGAGAAATGGGAGCATAGGGTAACTAGTACAGAATACTGTTTGACACCAATAAAGGGCCAGAAGGGGCTACAGGTTGAGTCTGCTTGGGGGCAAGTTGTCAGGAACTGAGAGAGAAAACCAACAGATCCACCAAAAAATACCACTGTGCCAGACCCAGGAGGAGGCAAGCTGCCCTGTGCAGGAGCAACCAAAGGTACCTGAGCTTATTTTTATTCCCAGAGAACAGTTACTTTGAAAGTTAACAGATACAGATTTAAGTATGGGACACATGGAAAACAGATTCTAGAAAGAATAGAAATTTAAAATCTAGATTTAAAATTGGAGAATAGGGCTGGGGGTGTAGCTCAATAGTAGAACATTTATTTACCCTTCATGTGCAAGGCCCTACATTTCTGACTAAACACTACAAAAATAAATAAGCAAATGTGAAACTAGGAAACAGGTAAATAACTAGAGAAATCAAAATATGAGAATGACTTGAAAATACAAATAAAGTCATAGGTTTCTCAGTGAAAAGAGCCAATCGCAAAAAGCCACATACCACTTGATTCCATTTAAATGAAATGTCCAGAATGGAGAATTAGGGAGAAACAGAAAGCAAACTGGTATTGGCCAAGGGCCTGAGCAGGGGGCGGGGGTGTGTGTGTGCCAGGATGCTCAGAGGAAACCAAGATATTTAAACAATGAGGTACAAACCACAAAAGGAGGGAAATGGAGGCCCAGAGTAACTATTGTGGAATACTGTGAAACACTAGGGATTAAGTGACCAGAGAGGCTATGAGGAAAGCCAGCTCTAGGGCAACTGCTAATGGACAAAGGATTACTTTTTGGAGAGATGAACCTGTCAAATTAGATTGTGGTGATGGTTATACAACTCTTCCATACACTAAAAATGGAATTGCACACTTCAGAGAATTATTCCTCAATAAGTCAAAAATGTTTAAAAACAAGAAATAAAACTGTGTGAACTTCAGTAAGGTCCAAGAGTTCTGAGATTTCAAGAAGAAACAGGAAGTCAAAGCAAAGCAGTGGGCAGCAGCAGGTAAAAGAAAAAAAAGTTTTGTTTTGTTTTTTTTTAAAAAAGGAGCTTAGAAGTAAATAATATGGTAGAGCTAGGGTGGGAAAGCATATAAAGAAATAAGGCTAAATAACCTTGAAGAACTGAAAATTCTACATGGCAAAAATTCAGAAGTCTGGGAGAGATTAAACTCAACCAAACAAAACTTGACCTTCACAAGATATCTCTAAGAATTCCCAGATTTGCAGCTCTCACTTGCAATACAGCCAGAAAGACTGGACCAACACCCCAGCTGGGTGTTAGACTGTCAACAGGGCTCCTCCACAGCCTGTGGGCACCACATGGTATGCCAGTCTCCTGTGTGCCCAATGCCTGGCCACAAAGGCAGAAGCAGCAAGCTGTCCTTGCTCTGGATGCTAGTGCTTCCTCTTCACCCATGTGTATATTCATGGGCAAGGACACTTTCTGCTGATCCACAGGCAGTTCCACCTGCATCCATACCTTGGAGGTACATCTTCAGCTGAGGATGGTGCCACGGATTCACAGATCACGGGTGCTAACCTTCCTGTAAGCTTCAGGTTATGCAAAGGGAAAGACAGGATTCTTAAGATCTTGATTAATCCCTCGTGGGGGTAGCCACATTACCATAACTTTGTAGAATGTTTACCAGAGCTTCTGACTTCTTCCCAAATCACACTTGAGCACAGGCACCCACTTGCTGTGAATTTTGCCACTTTTCAAATCATCGAGTTCTCAGCTTGTATTCAGGTTTTCTTCTTTTTTTTTTTTTTA
>NW_008330333.1:2131854-2145659 GCF_000622305.1 Nannospalax galili
TATTTTTAATTTATGTGTATGAGTGTATTGCCTGCATGTATGTGAGTGCACCTGTGTCGTGCAATGCCACAGAGGTCAGAAGAGGGCTTTGGATTCACTGGAGTTAAGGACAGTTGGAAGTCACCATATGGGTGCTGGGAATCGAACCCAGGTCCTCTGCAAAAGCAGTCAGTGCTCTTAACCATTGGGCCATCTCTCCAGCCTCAGGTTTTCTTCTTTTTGATGAGCATTTTGTGTTGGGGTTGTTTCAGTAACTGAAGCAGTTTCTCAGACTGTGTTTTCTTGTTTATGGGGCACATGCAGAGTCTCCAGAATGAGAAATCCACTCCCCATACTTTTTTTTTTTTCAGTTCTAGAGATTGAATTTAACCTAGGTTTTGCCACTAAGCTATACCCCTAGCCCTCTTTATACTTTTTGAAACAATGTCTCACTAAATTCCCAGGATAGACTTGAACTCATTCTGTACTCCAGGCAGGCCTTGAACTTGCAAACTTCCTGTTCAGTTTTCCAAGTATAAAGGATTACTGCCACCAGGCCTGGTTCCAAACCCTTTTCCTTTATTTAGATACCTCCAAGGTCTCTAATTGCATCTGAGTAGCAGCAGGAGCAGCAGCCCCCCACCCCTGTCCTGCCTCTCCTTTTTCCCAAGAATCAAACCATTTTTGTGTGGTATGTTTTCGATAACCTCCTAAGTGTTGCTGTACATTGGATGAAAAGTGGAGAGCAGATCCATCTGCCCCAAGGGAAGGTCATAGAGTGAGGGACTTCCCTTCCCATTGCACAGCATAGTCCTATGCCATTTATGCTTCATAGATTCAAGCACAAACTGAAAGCAAAAGCAAGGTGGTACGGGGTAAATGTCCTTGTACAAGAGAACAGGACAGGGATATGTAGCAGGGCACACTGACACTGAGTCAGCTTACATAAAATACTGTCATGGAGCTGCCATACATAGGCCTCACTTAAGAGAAAGGAGTGGAAGAGTCCTCAGAGGTTCCCTGGTCACACGGTGGCAACTATGCTCCACTCCAGAAGAACCACTGCTGTGAGAGAAAAAAGATGGAAGTGGGCAGAAGCCCAAGAAAGAAGACTCCAGGGTTGGAGCAGTGCTATCCTCAAAGATGACGCTGAGTACTCAGAGAAGCTAGCAGCACAGGAAACCAAATGCTATTTTAAACTATGCTACACTGTGCTAATAAAAAGCCAGATATAGACCAACATGTAATAGGATCATAGGATAATGGGAGACTTTTGTTTTCTACATGATTATTTTGCTTATTTGCATTATGTTTAAAAAGAACATGAAGCCAGGCATGGTGGTGCACGCCTATAGTCCCAGCATTTGGGAGGCAGAGGCAGAAGGATCTTTGTGAGTTCAAGGCCAGCTTGGTCTACATAGTGAGTTCCAGGGCAGCTGGGGCTACAGGGAGACCCTACTTCAAAAAGACAAAAAAAAAAAAAAACCCAAAAAACATGAGTCACATGTGGCGACGTACACCTGTAATCCAAGCATTCAAAAATTAAAGATAAGAGGATCAGTAGTTAAAGGTCATCCTTAGCTATAGAGCAAGGTTTGAGACTAACCTGGATTATACAAGAGTCTATCAAGAAAGATAGGAAGAGGAAGGGGGGAAAGGAAAGAAGGAAAAAGAGAAGAAAAGATGAAAATCCCAACTTACTACACTTGTGATCTTTCTGATTTACTACAGAGAATGCCATGAACACAGTTCAAGCTCCCCTTCAGTCTTACTGTATACATATTCAACACTGAACAGTATGCAGTGCTACAGTATCCTTTAAAATTCATGGAAGGGGTGGTGAGATGGTTCAGGGGATACAAGCACTTGCTGTGCAAGCCTGATGACCTGAGTTTGATCCATGGAACCCACAGTGGAAGGAGAAAACTGATTCCTGGAAAGTTGTCCTCTGATCTCTACCTGTGTATTGTGGTATGTGCCTGTACTCATGCACACACACAAACACACACACACACACATCGTAATAAATAAGATAAATAATAAAATCCATACAGATGACATCACTCTACAAGTGTTCTTTCTAGAAGTTGCTTTTTTAAATTATTTATTTATTTATTTTATATGTATGAATGCTTTGTTTGCAGGTATGTAGGGTACCTGTGTCATGCAATACCCACAGAGGCCAGAAGAGGACATCAGATCCCCTGCAAATGGCGTTATGGACGGTTGTCAGCTGAAATGTGATTATGTTTATCAGCTTTCAATATTATGATGTTTTCTGCTGAGTGAATATTTTGCAATTTGAAAAAGAACTGGAAGTATTAACTGACACCAACTATGAACTCCTAAATCTAGTAAAAACAGAAAATATGCCAAGCATGAAGGTACGCACCTGAAATCCTAGCACTTAGAAGATGGGGGTGGGGGTATGTGTTCAGAGTTCAAGACCAGCCTGGGCTGGGTGTGATAGCACAAGCCTTTAATCCCAGCACTAGGGAAGCAGAGGCAAGAGGATCTCTGTGAATTCAAGGCCAGCCTCGTCAGATAAACAAAACAAAACAAAAACAAAAACAAAACCCAAGAAATAAGATGATAGGATAAAATTACAAAAATGCCCTTGATTCAAAGAGTATGTCATAAGGGGCTGGAGAGATGGCTCAGGGGTTAAGGACACTGGCTGCTCTTACAGAGGACCCAGGTTCAGTTCCCAGCACCTATGTGGCAGCTAACAACCATTCTAACTCAGTTCCAAAGGATATGATGTCCTCTTCTGACCTCTGAGGGCACTGCAGGACACAGGTACACTTACATACACTCATATACATAAAAATAAATAAATAACAAATAAATAGGTATTCAAAGAGTGTAATAAGGTTTTTTTTTTTTTAAATAGAAGAAAGTCAGATGTAGTGGTACACGCCTTTAATCCCAGCACTAGAGAGGCAGAGGCAGGAGACCTCTCTGAGATGGAAGCCAGCCTGGTCTACATAGTGAGTACTAGACCAGCTGGGGCTACAGGGAGACCCTATCTAAAAAAAAAAAAAAGAAAAGCAAGAATGAAAGTTATGTTACAAAAATAAAAGTTACTAGCTGGATGTAGTGGTACATGCCTTTAATCCCAGCACTCAGGAGGCAGAGTCAGGTGGATCTCTGTGAGTTCCAGGCCAGCTGGGGCTACAGGGAGACCCTGCCTTAAAAAGATCAAAAAATAAAAAATAAATAAAAAAAATTAAAAGTTACTGATATCAAACTTGCAGAGGATAGCAAGGCCAGATAAAGCCTTACAAAATCATAGTAAGAAGGGCAAAAATCCATGGTGGCAAAGGAAGTCTTAGCTGTTGGGAGGTGGAGACAGAAGAATCAGGAGTTCAAGGACAGTTTCATCTATAGAGTAAGCTCAAAGTTAGCCTGAGCTATACAACAAGTTAAAGGCCAACCTGGGCTACATGAAACCTTTCTCAAGAAAATAAAATAAAGAACAAAAAAGAAAAAAAAAGATGGACAAAAATCAAAAGAGAGAGTCAAAGAAATGCAAGAGCTCTTCAAATTTGAAGTGAACTACACTGAAAGGAGATGACCCCACTGATCCCAGCGTAGAAAATGCAAGTCAAGCATGATGGGTCATACCTGTAATCATGGTACTCAGGAGGGTAATGTAGGAGGACTAACAAAAAACTGAGGCCTATCTGGGCTACACAGTTCCAGGTTGGTACAACGTACGACCTGGAAGAGAGGGTGGGAGAGAGAAGAGAGAAGGAAGGGGAGAGGCTGAGTGTTCAAGATTGCTATCTATTGAGGTGAATGTGCCTAACATTTGCCATCATTAAGTAATAAGAAATGGTCCCAGAAAGAACCCAAGACCAGGCTGACTCATGATTATGGATCAGAGGTAAACATCTGCTAAGCGGAATCAAGGGCCTGAAGTATTGATCATAAAGTGGGCCCTGGGGGCTAGAGAGATGGCTCAGCAGTTAAGAACACTGACTGTTCTTGCAAACAACCTGGGTTCGAATCCCAGCACCCACATGGCAGCTAATAACTGTCCATAACTCCAGTTCCAGGGGATCCAACAGCCTCTTCTGTCCTCCACGGGCACTGCACGATATGGGTGCACTTACCTACATGCAGGCAATACACGCATACACATAAAATTAAAAAATAAATAAAAAATTTTTTAAAGTTAAAAAAAATAATAAAATATTTTAAAATAAAAAAAATAAATAAGGGGAGTGGTTGTTACTTCAGCCATGTGCAACTGTGCTTAGAGCTGGAGCCAGAGGAGGAACTTCTAGAGCGTCCCAGGACATGAAACAGGCTCCTGCTCAAGGCCCCAAGCACTATTTCCAGAGACAAGTGGACACATGGGGAAATCAGTGGACTGGATGGAGCCAGCTAACAAGACTGCCTTGTGACCTTGGAAACATCCTGCTGCTGTCTAGTTCTGGAGCCTCAAGCCACAAGCAAACATTGAGTACCTCCAACAAGGCAAGAATGAATGAAGAACCAAATTCATTGGTTTTTAAAAGGCAATTTAAATGTTAAGTAGCGACATATGGCTGGCAGCTACGACGATCAGTAAACTTCCACATTCTTTCTTACCATTGGAAAGAAATGAACTGGAAGCAGCTTTTTCTTACCTTTATTAAACAGGGACCAAGTAGTTAAAAGAAGAATGAGATGAAAAAGATGAGCTTTCATGTGAAACCAGTAAGTTGCAACTCTTATTATAGATGACATTCAGTGGCTAATACAGGCAGAAATTGCTCTGTGCAGTAATACCAATAGTCACTTCAGAAACAGAAAAGATACTCTGTCAAACAAAACAGCAGATAATCTCTAAGAAAAAGGAACCAGAAAGTGATGGAAATACTTGAATATTTTTTTTAAAAAACTTAAAATGGAACTGAAGAGATGACTCAGCAGTTAAGAGCACTGGGTGCTCTTACAGAGGATCTGGGTCTGGTTCTCACATGGTGGCTAACAGCTATCCATAACTCCAGTTCCAGGGGTCTGATACCATCATCTGACCTCCACAGGCATTGCACAACACAGGTGCACTTACATGCATGCGGGCAAGGCACTCGTACACATAAAAAAGTAAGATAAATAAAAAATATTTTTTATAAAAAGCTTTAAAATGGGCTGAAAAAATGGTTTAGAAATATAATTTAAAATCTGTATCTTTGCAGGGCATGGTGGCACACACCTTTAATCCCAGCACTTGGGAGGCTGAGGCAGGTGGAGCTCTGTGAGTTCAAGGACAGCCTGGTCTACATAGCAAGTTCCAGGCCAGCTGGAGCTACAGGGAAACCCTGTCTCAAAAAACTAAAAAGAGTAGATCTGAGAAAAACAGGCTGATCTAAGAAAAACAAGTCTGTACTGTCCCATTCCTGTTGTCAGATGACATCTCAACCCCTCTAGGGTTGAGACTGTTAGGACTGCCACATGTGAATGAGAGCATGATCCACAGGTTGCTGTGTATTGCTAAGGCCATCCATTGATAAAAATAAATAAAAATTTTAAAATGTTTTGGTGTGAATATTTTTTTAAATATTTTATTTATTTTATGCAATCCCCTGGAACTGGAGTTAATGAAAGTTGTTAGAACATGTGGGTACTGGGAATCAAACTAGGGTCCTCTGCAAGAACAGCTAGTGCTCTTAACTGATGAACTATCTCTCCAGCCCCAGAGTGTGAATATTTATAAGATATGCTGTATGTTTCCTTTTTACGAACATTAAATCTTGCTACTTGATTCCTAAAAAGAGACTGTAAAACAAACACCTGAACTTCCTGATCTTTCATGCTCATTACAAGCAACACACATATTTCAACACACCACTGCCCAAATGGCCATGTTGGGGGCCCTCTGACTCCATGGAGCCTAAATGTTTAACTAGACACATGGCCAAAATGCTAATAGGGTTGGGCCCAGAGCAGGTTCCAGGAAAGGTTCTACTCCACTGTCCATTTGGCTATGGTCTTACCCCAGGCAAACTGAGGAAGTAGGCAGAATCTAACCTGGATCACTTCCACCCTCTCCCAAATTCCACTGCTTCCGAGGTGCCCCTACTCTCCCTCTTCCATTATGCAGCTGTCCAGCAGCAGCCACCATGACCCAGGCTGTGTGAGCACAGAACAACCCCATGTCCAACAGGAATGTGGGCAATAATATTTGGTCCCCCAGTAGCAGATCTGAAGACCCAGGATCACAACACTGGGTCGATTTCTACAAGACCTTGCATGGTGGGAACTCCACAAAGAAGGGCCCTTGTGAGCTTGCCTTCTCTGGGGTACATCACAACATCCTGTTAGGTTTTTTGGATTACTTTAAATTCCCTGAGCAGCCATAGTAACACCTTCTGGAGTCCAGACAACACCACTCATTCTCAGTTCCAGCAGACCCAGTGGCTCTTTTCATTACACATTTATTACACTTACCACACACTTAACTTGTAATGCCCTCTTTCCCATCTGGAAATAAAATTAAATTTATGACAACATAACGTTTAATCAGTGAGACCATCAAAAATATCTCCAGCAAATTTCCCAAACACCTCCTTCTGCACAGCCTTTCCTCAGCCAGCTACCTTACATGCAGCGAGTGCTCAGCAGGGTGATGGCATTAAAACTGCTAGCCTTAAAAACAGCTATGAGCTTGGCATGGTGGTGTACAGCTGTAATTCTAGCATGGGAGTTGGAGGCAGGAGGATCAGGAATTCAAAGCTAGTCATAGCTTCTTAGAAAGTTCCAGGCCAGCTAGGGCTATATAAGCAGACCCTGTCTCATAAAAACAAAACGCAAACAAACAAAAAAAGGGTAGTACACAGTTCTGAGCATGTGTAAATGTATGCATAAAACATGTTTATGAAGCTATGTGTGTATGTGTATATACATATATGTATGTGTATATATGTACATACATGTCTACCTGCATTCAATTTTAAAAGGGGAAAGTTAACTCTTACTTTGCTCATTCTTTCAACCAATAATAAGCTCCTAGAATGTATCAACAGTGTGGTTCTGCCCAAGTGAAGGTACTGAGGTGGCCAGGCCACCCAAATCACAGATGTCTAGCCTGCTCCCATAAAGAGTATGGCAGAAGGAAGTAGCCTTCAGAAATGACAAGCAATGGGGTCTGAGGAGGGACAAGAGGGTCAGGGCCAGGCAGGAGCAGAGCATTCAAAAGTCACCAGGAGGGAGGAGAAAATCAAGATGGAAACGGATCACTATGCCAAATGCTGCTAGAAAGAACTAGGCTATCTGAGGCTAGAGAGATGACTCAACAGTTAAGAGCACTGGCTGCTCTTGCAGAGGACCCAGGTTCAATTCCCAGCACCCATATGGTGGCTAACAACCGTTTGTAACTCCAGGTCCAGGGGCTTCCAACACCCTCTTCTGACCTCTGTGGGCATTGCACAACACAGGTGCACTTATACACATGCAGGCAATACACTCATACACATAAAAATAAATAAAGTATTACTAGGCTATCTGAAAAATTAGTCTGAACAACGGGAGAACTGTCAGGGACCATGTTGGGCAGAGATGTTGAGCAGGAAAGGGTGAACAGGCACGCTGAATGAGAGTGGGAAATTAGAGGAGTGTGGCCCTGAAAGGTGGCAGCAGAATGGGCTAGAACAACAACCTGGGAGAATCAGTGTGGCCAGAGGCTCAGGTGAGGAAAGACTAAAAACATAGGAGACATCCAAAGGGCAATGTTGTGGAAGAGGGGAAAAGGGAGAGAATCTGACACTCTACTGAAGATTGGGCATCAGTAGCAGGATTACATAAACCCCTATCAAAAGGAAAAAGAGCCAGGTGTGGTGGACCACACCTTTAGTCCCCACCCTTGAGAGGCAGAGACAGGCAGATCTCTGTGAAATTGAGACCAAGCCTGGTCTACAAAGAAAGTTTCAGGCCAGCTGGGGATACAAGGAGACTCTATCTGAAGGGAAAAAAAAAAGGTAAAAAAGGAAAAACTAGCACCCATATGTGGGCTTCAGGAAGTGGGTGCACTTAGCTTGGTGGAGTGTGGACAAGAAAGTACTACTACTGAGGTCTGGTCAAAGCCTCAATTAGTTCCCACTAGAATGAACTGGTATACAATAATATCTCGTGGAGGGTTTAGTTTGTGTTTCCCAAATGCCTGATGTAAAACATCCCAAGGTTCCTGTTGGAATAAAAGCTTTCAAGAGAATCTATAGTTATGCTGCCAGCTGGGGAGATGAGAGTGAGAACTAGTTTTTTCTGAACAACCCAGGAAGCAGGCCAGGTGTGGTGGTGCACACCTTTGATCCCAGTCCAAGGGAGGCCAGCCTGGTCTGCATAGTGAGTTCTAGGTGGGCTGGGACTAGGGAGACCCTGTCCGGGGAGCGGGGGGGGGGTGGGGGACAACTATCCAGGAGGCAAAGAACTAGTAAAGGCATAAGTAAAGCAGTTATGTAATTATTGAGTGACTATGAAATGGAATAAATGGACAAGTTGATACATCAAGAAGTCAGCTCACAAACTAAAGTCTATGTTGAAGGTAGAGTGTAACAGCACACAGCACTCCTTCACGGCAATAAAAGGTCCACAGCTCCATCATAATAATTATTTTGTCTTTTTGAGACAGGGTCTCCTTGTAGCCCCAGCTGTCCTGGAACTCTCTATGTAGACTAGGCTGACCTTGAACTCACAAAGATCCACCTGCCTCTGCCTCCTGAGTGCTGGGATTAAAGGCGTGTATCACCACGCCCAGCCACAACTCCAATTTTTAAAAGGCAAAGGATCTGAAAAGACATTTCTCAAAGAAGGTATGCAAATGGCCAATAAGCATGTGAAAAGATGTTCAGCATCATTAGTCATCAACAATATGCAAATCAAAACTACAGTGAGGGGCTGGCAGATGGCTCAGTAGGTGAGTCGCCAAGCCAACTGGCCTGAGTTTGGTCTCCAGGATCCACATGGTAGGAGAACTGATCCCCCATAAACTGTCCTCTGATCTCCACATGCCACATGCCCCATAAAAATAAATAAATAAATAAATAAATAAATAAATAAATAAATAAATAAAAAATGAAACCCCCTGCAATATCAAGTGCTAGTTAGGATGAGGAGGAAGTAGAACTCTTACCCTTTGCTGTTGAGAATACAAAATGATGCAGGTACTGTGGAAAACAGTCTGGCAATTCCTCAAAATGCTAAACACAGAGTTACATTATGACCCAGGAATTCCACTCTAAGGCAGATGCCCAAGAGAAAGTTACACATTTGTCCATAGAAAAGCTCATAAACTGATGTTCAAGGCAATATTATCCATAATAGAGTATACAAGCAGAAATGATGGTCGTGTTATCCGTACACGGAATATTGTTCAGCCATAGAAAGGACTGAACACTGATACTTTCTACAAGGTGAACCTTGAAAGCACTGCCGAGTAAAAGAAGCCAGACCCAAAGGGTCACAGGGTATGATTCCATTTATGTAAATATCCTGCAGAATGACAGTGGGGAAGACTTGTTTTACAGACTTCTAATACCCCTCACAAAGCTGTAGTGATTAGGAGAGTGGAATACCGACACAAAGACAAATAAATATAGACACCTGACACGATAAAACTGCTACTATGGAACATGAGGAAAGGATGGCTCTGAAAATAGTGTTTGGCTCAGAGTTGATACCTATTGTTGCTGCCAGTTTTGAATTGTACATGAAAATATGTTGCTCACTAATCATTTGGGAATGCAAATCGAAACTCTTTGAGATATCACTATACACCTATTAGTATGCTTTTAATGAAAAATACAAGTCCTGATGAGTCTCTGGAGTAACAGTAACCGTCAAATACACTGAGAGAGGCAATACAAAATGGAATGATCACGGGGGACCCTCAACAGTTACTTAGACATGCACTCAACCCTACAATCCAGTGACCCCAACCCTAGATAGGAACCCTTGAGAATTAAACTTTGAGTTAACACAAAACACTATACATGGATACTACTAGCAACTCTATTCATGACTGCCCAAACCTGGAAACAGATCTACCAGCCCTCCAGTGGGTAGATGGATAAACACTGTGGTCTATCTGTACAATGGAACACTGTTCAGTAGAACAAAGGGTGTGTTAGAGGAAGACACAATTAGGATGAATCTCACAGTGAAGGAAAGCAGTCATAAAAAGCACACACCATATGGCTCCATTTCAATGATGCGTTCCTAAGGGGAGGAGCCCAGAGCAGGGCCTTACAGGGTCAACGCTAGGAAAATACTATTGAGGAGTGATGGAACTGCTTGGTATCCTGATTGTACTCCTGGCCATAAAATCTATATGCATGTTAAAAACCCATGGAACTGTGTTCCAAGAGAAAACAAAGCCACTTTACAAAAATAAAATGAAATGTGCAAAGATTGCCATGCCGTCTTGCACTTCTAATCCAAGTCTCTACTCACGAGAAGCTGAAACATCTATCCAAACTAAGACTTGTGTGTGGTGTTCAGAGCAGCTCTATTTGTTGAGCCAAGATGTGGAAGTAATCCAAATGTTCAGCAGCTGGTGAACAGATAAACTGTGGTACATCTATACCACAGAACTGACTCAGGAGGAAGCAACTAAATACTTGATCCATGCCCACAGGGTGGATGACCCTCAAACACAATATGCTAAAGAAAAGAAGTCACATGCAAAAGACTACACATTGCATCCTGGCAGCTCTAAGAAAATGTCTAGAAAAGGCAATTCCATAGAGAGAAGCAAAACGTAGATTTGAGGCTTGGTGCTGGGGGCAGGCACTGCCTGATGATGAACAGGAAGGGCTGGTGGGTGATGAGAATGACCCCAAACTGGATAGTGGCGGACCTTTTGCATCTCTCTAAATTGTTCCCAAATATGTGAATTCTACACTTTTAAACAGTGGAATTTTATGGTATGCAGATTATACCTTAATAAAACCGTTAGGAAATAGTCTTAGGTAAGTAGAAATGCTTATTTTTTTAATGCAAACTTGATCCCAACCTCACAGTGCACAAATAATTTCATATGCATTATAGGCATAAATGTGAAAAGTTAAAACAACAGAACATTTAGAAAATAAAAAAAAGAGGTTCTTTAGGCTCAGAGGTAGGTAAGAAATGTGACACAAAAAGTACCTACCTCATCTTCTGATCTCCTCATGCATTGCATACCTGTGGTACACTTACATAAATGTAATCAAAACACTCATACACATAAAATAAAAAAATTTTAAAGTAATGGCCTATCAAAGGAAAAGAGTAATAAACCTTATGCTACATTGAATTTTATGCCAATTGCCAATATTTGACCAAACTGACCCACAAAAATAGCAATTTCATAGTAAGAAGGAAAGGCCAATATGGGAGAAGGTATTTGCTTCACACATAACTAAGTCTAAATATAAAGAACTCCATAAAATCAACAAGAAAACAAAACCAGGCCACTGTAGAGAAATAAGAAACTTGAAAAGGAACAAGAGAACAAATCCAGATGGCCAACAGCCCACTAAAATATAAAAGGCACTCAACTAAAGAAATGCAAACCATGGAGAACTGCAATGAAAACCACCAAAAGCAGACATGCCCTCCTACGAGAGCGGCTAAGATTAGATCCACAAGCAGGTGGAGCATGGGGGCTCTCAAACCTTGTGGGTGGGCATATAAATGGGAAAGCCACTGGTAGAACAATCTAGGACTGTCTAGGACACTCATTTTCCATGGTCTAACAATTTCTCTTCTGGCCATTTATTTCCCAAAAGCAGTGCATAGGAGTGTGTATCAGGATACCATGAATCAACTTTCACAAGAACTCTGCAAAAGCCAAAGATGGAAATAATCCAAATATCCACAGAGTAGGATGGATGATTACGGTTATGTTTGTGGCCAGAGAATACACTGTAGCATGAAAATGAAGAAATGAGCAACACAAGCAATAGGACTGACCCTCACCAATAAAATATTGAGTGGCAGAAGTCACTGAAGAATATGAACTGCAGAGCTTATTTACATGAAACTGAAATACAGGCAAAAGCAGGTCATGGTGCCAGAAATCAGGACACAGGTGTCCATTGGAAGGAGGAAGTGGACAGTGTTAAGAGGGCACAAGGGGATGATCTATCCCATCTGGGGGTTGGTTGTGGATATTCTGCTCATTTTGTGATGTCTTCAAGTAGTACACTTACAATTCACGAATTTTTATGCATATACATTGTATTTAAATGCAAAAGTATTTTTTAAATGGGCATTTGGGCTGGGGAGACAGTGAGTAAAGTGTTGCCATGCCAACATGAAGACTTCAGTTCAAATCTCCAGAACCTACATAAAGCTAGACATGGTAGCACACATCTGTAATTGCAGGCTCATGGTCTAAGATGGAAGGTAGAGACAAAAGGATTCCTAGAAGCTCACAGGACAGCTAGCCTTGTGTATGCAGCTATGAACAAGACAAAGAAGAAGGCAAAGACTGACATCCAAGGTTGTTCTCTGACCTCCATATGCATGCTATGGCATACACACATATACCTGCATTCACACAATGAACATGCACACACATTATACATACAAAAAAAAGCTTACAAATGGTAAATAAGGGACTAGAGAGATGGCTCAGTGGTTAAGAGCACTGACTGCTCTTGCAGAGGACCCAGGTTCGATTCCCAGCACCCACATGGTGGCTACGAACCGAACCAAACTGTCCTTAACTCCAGTTCCAGGAGAATCCAAAGCTTTCTTCTGACCTCTGTGGCATTGCACAACACGGGCGCACTCACATACATGCAGGCAATACACTCATACACATAAAATAAAATAAAAATAATAAAATATTTTTAAATGGTAAATAAAATAAGCATTCAAACTTTTCAAAAATTCCAATGCCATTAAATTAAAAGAGACTGAGGCACTATTTTAGACATTTGAATATAAAAATTTGACCAGAGTACTTTGTCAATGTAGAATTACTTTTTTTTTCCTTTTTTATAATGTTGGGAGATTGAACCCAGGGCTATGCGCATGTTAGGTAAGTCCTCTACCACTACACTACATCTCCAGCCCTTGGGTTTAAAAATCACTATTAGTAGTAGTAGTAGTAGTAGTAGTAGTAGTAGTTAGTAGTAGTATGATATGTGTATGTGAGTGTAGGAGTACATGTGCCTTGACGTGTGTGGCAGTCAAGAGAACAACATTCGGGGGTTGGTTCTCCTTCCATTGTGGGATCTGGGGATTGAAGTCAAGTCATCATGCTTGCATGGCAAATGCTTTTACCTGTTGGGGCATCTTGCCTGCTCTGTTTTGTTTTGTTCTTCATTGTTGTAGTCGCTATTGTTTTTGAGACAGGGTTTCACTGTGTAACCTCGGCTGGCCTCAAACTCACAACCCACTTGTCTCAGCCTCTTGAGTGCTAGCATTATAGGCATGCTCAACCATGTCTGGAAATGTTAAGTTTCTTATGATTTATTTTGTCTGTGCAGGAGAATGTCCTTGCTTTTAGAAGATACGTGCTGAAGAATTTAGGAATACAGGGCCACAATGCCTGCAATGTGCTCAGTAATGGTTAAATGGTATACAAAACAGAAAATAGATATAGCTATACACAGTAGTATGCACTTGTGGTCTCAGCTACTCAGCAGACTGAGGCAGAAGGACCATCTAGGCTTAAGAGCTGGAAAGTCAGCCAGGCGTGGTGACACACACCTTTAATCCCAGCACTTGAGAGGCAGAGGCAGGTGGATCTTTGTGAGTTGAAGGCCAGTCTGGTCTACATAGTGAGTTCCAGGACAGCTGGGGCTACAAGGAGACCCTGTCTCAAAAAGACCAAAAGAAATCTGTTT
>NW_008330333.1:2145669-2172261 GCF_000622305.1 Nannospalax galili
CAGCCAGGGCAACACAGCAAGACTCACAAAAGCACTATGTATGCATATACACACAGACACACAAAGTATATGATATACATGCAAATATACAATTATACACACATAGAGAGAGAGCACACAAATTTGGCAAATATTAACAATTAGTAACTCTAGGGAGCGTGGCATATTGGTGTCTGTTATACTATTCTTTCAACTTTTCTGTAGGTTCATAACTTTTCAAAATAAAAAATTGGTGAACAAAAGCAAAAATAGCAAACCAAAGAGCAAATGCGATCAAACAGCAAAGCCAAATGCTTAAAGGCAAACACTTGAATAAGAAAACCAGAAAGCAAGGCAAGGATGTAACTACTGGTAATGGCAAGACTGACCACCTTTGATAAGAAGACAGAAAGGGGTGGCTACTCTCTTTTGCAGCCTTTCTGGTAGATACTGGTAATCACTTTCCAATAATCAGCTTACATTATTATATATAGTCTTTCATATCTGTATCATATTTCACATTTATTTATTTTTATGTGTATGAGTATTTTGCCTGCATATATGTAAGTGTACCATAAGTGTGCAATGCCTACTGAGGCCAGAAATAAGATCCTCTAGAACTGGAGTTACAGACAGCTATTAGCTACCATGTGGGTGCTAGGAACTGAACCTGGGTCCTTTGCAAGAGCAGCCTGTGCTCTTAACTGCTTAACAATCTCTCCAGCCCCATATTTCACAAGTTTTTAAAAGTTTTGCAGGGGCTGGAGAAATGGCTCAATGGTTAAGAGCACTGGTAACACTTTCAGAGGATCCGGTCTTGGTTCCCAGCACCCACATGGCAGCTAACAACTGTGCTGACCAGGGGATCCAACTCCCTCTTCTGACTTCCACTGTACAACTGACACAGGTGCACTTACACACATGCAGGCAATACACTCACACACATAAAAAATAATAAAATATATTTCTGTAAAGTTTTGCAAAAGCACAGACTGAGCAAGGAAAGCTGACTGTGGAGTGTGAGAGACAGGTCAGAATCGAGTACAGGAGAAGAGCAACCCACCCTCTCAGCTCTGTGCTGCCAAGAGTTTGGTCCCCATCTTTTCCCTCCCCAAGTGCATAGTCACACAGTCAGAATACTGCTACCCTTACTGCATCACTATGATGCAAGGTTTCTCATATTTGGTTACTATGCAGACACACCTAACTTATACTTCAGACTGATGGATTAAAGATCCTAGGAGGTGGTCACTCTGTGAAACAAAAATGTTTTCCAGGAAGTTATTTTGCTATAATTCACATATAAACACCAAAAATATTTAAAACTTCCATGGATTTTGATTCTTAATTCTTTTCTCCTGCTATTGCTGTGAAGTTAGTAGAGACAAAATATTTATTGTTTACAGCTACTTGCAATGTTATTCCAACTGAGCTGGTCAGAGTGGTTTATTACCAAGCTAACTATCTCAGATTGCAGACTGAAGACAGATCTCCACTCCCAGGATGAGGGAACCCTGGACACTCTTGTTGAAGGCTCCCTGACAAGCTGGTGTCAGCATCACTGTTACACCTCAGCTCCTGGACTCCAGAGCCAAAGCTCCTGGGTTCAGATCCTGATCCTACAGATGGCATGCATCGTCTAAAGCAACTACTTACCTTCTCTGTGTCTTAGTTCCTTAGTCTGATGGGGCATAATAATTTCTCCTATCATATAGACTTGCTGAATATTAAATGAGTAAATAAATGTTCATAACGTGCTTACAAATATGCCTGGTATGCATGAGCGTCAACTCTGGCTTGTTCAACAATGTTATAGTTTACTTCGTGACCAGCTTGGCTAAAGACAGAAGCTGTTTAACACAGAAGCAGATGGGTAGAATAAGCAAGGACTCCAGGTATCTGAAGGTCGTCACACCTGACCGCTTCCCTGTTGGCAGCAAGGTAAGCCAGCACATTATGGCAGTGTGCAGCAGCCATAGTCCCTCCTGCTTCAGGAACTGACTTTAGGAAGGTGGAGAGAAGATGGTGATTGCTCCTGTCTACATCCCATGCCAATTTTCTCTTGTAGTCTAGACCATACATGGACTTCCAATTTGGCCAAGCTGACATATCTAACCACCCCTGGTCAACGTGATATCCATATATACCCTGTTCTCTTTACAACATTCTTATCTTCAAATGCTATCAGTAGTAATCAGGTTCTACCTATTCCAATGATACACTCCTTAAGATACAAAATATTCTACTCTCCTTTCCAAAGGGGTGCCCTGAACCCTCTTATTTTCATTTCCCTTCTATCTGAATTACACTCCTTGGTATCTCGTGTGATGAAGAGGTGATTCTGGTTATGGTACTCAGCTAGAGAGCTGATAGCACCCTGAGGTACAACTGGGAAAGGTATTTGACCCTGTGGCTGGAGCGCAGTACTTCTGGTAGTATTCGCTATCCAGTACAAAAGGCAAACACACTCACCAGCACACAGGTGCCAGGAAATATGTGATTTGCTCCAGCAACATGGCCACATCTGGCACAGCAGTTGCAACTGGTATCACCAGTTAGTTAAGTTTATGACAATCCAGTGCCATTCTCCAAAATCCATCTTCTACACAAGCCTTCTGCTGTTTCTGCGAGTTGAATGGAGATGTAGCAGGAACCATTGCCCTTGCATCTTCCAGATCTGTCCTGGTGGCACTAGCTTCTGCCATCCTAGGAATATGGTACTGCTTTGGGCTTATTATTTGGGAAGACAGAGTAATTCTGGTGACTTCACTTACCACTCTGATGGCGAATGCTGCCACTATACAGTTATGCCTTTCAGAACTGACAAACAGAATAGGCAGATAAACCTTTATAATTACTTAATATTTAATATACACTAATGTATAAGTATTAAGTACCCCATATTAATTTTGCCTAAGTTCAAAGTTAATGTAAGTGCAATTGACATGTTGTGTGATTATACATGCTCATGCCAAAGTTAACCACACTCATTCTTTACTCAAAAACGAAAAACATTTGCAAGGCATCATGGCATACACCTTAATCCCAGCTCTCAGGAGGCAGAGGCAAGCAGATCTCTGTAAGATTGAGGCCAGCCTGATCTACATAGCAAGTTCCAGGCCAGTTGGGGCTACAGGGAGGCCCTATCTCAAAAATACCAAAACATACACACACACACACACACACACAGTCTGCCTCTGAAAAACCTATGTGCATGTCACTCCAATTATGGGGGGGGGGATGCTTAGCAGCTGCACTTTCTCAGGGAACCATCATCTCTTTCTACCTTCTCAGGGAGAATTTTATTTTTCCTGGGTTTTTTTTTTGGGGGGGGGTATCTTTTTTGAGAGAGGGTATCCCTGTAGCCCCAGCTGTCCTGGAACTCACTATGTAGACCAGGCCGGCCTTGAACTCACAGAGATCCGCCTGCCTCTGCCTCCCAAGTGCTGGGATCAAAGGCGTGCGCCACCACATCCGGCTTTTTAAAAAAACTTGTTCATTTGTTTTATTTTTTCCAACTTCCAGGCTCTAGGGTTTAAAGAGTCAAAGGGCCCTGTTCCCACTGTCTTCACCAAAAATAAGCCAGCTCCTCAGAATCTTTGCCATCAGAATCTTCCACCTCCTCTTAGTAGGCAGGAACGGTCATCTTTTACATCCCAGCAAATTGGTTTTCAGTATCCCATGGCCAGATGAGCTTGGAACTCAGTCCAGTAGCTTCCATTTGTTATGACTGTGTCCTGGTAAACTCTGGTCCCCTTTACCTTCTTTAATAGCTCCAACACATACCACACATCTGTGCTGGATAGCTTTAGAGTCAACTTGACACACCTGGGTTGAGGGAGCCTCAATTGGGGAATTGCCTCAATTGCACTGGCCTGTGGCCATGTCTGTGGGGCATTTTCTTGATTGTTGAGTGATATGGGAGGGCCCAGCCCACTGTGGGTAGTGCCACCCCTGGGCAGGTGGGCCTGTGTTGGATAAGAGAGCAAGCTGAGCAAGGGTCAGGGGAGCAAGCCAGTAAGCAGCGTTCCTCCAAGGCCTGTGCTCCAGCTCCTGCTTCCAGGTTCCTGCCCTGAGTTCCTACCTTGGGCTCCCTGACGAACTGTGACCTGGGAGATGTAAGCTGAATAAACCCTTTCCTCCCCAAGTTGGTACTGGTCACAGCAATGAAGAAACAAACTAGGGCAACATCCTTGGAAGCCTTGTGAATAATGCTTCTGTCTGACCTTGGCCATGCAGTCCAGCTCTGTCTTTGAGCAAAGCCCAGCCCTGTGCTAGAAAGCCTCACATGAAATTGGAGAGAAGTACTGGAATGCAGTGCAATGAAGGCGAAAACAACGATCAGTGCTAGGGAAGAGACAGTTGTGACTACTATTCAACATTTCTGAAACCCATGTGACTACACAGAGTTCACAACGTGAAGTCCTCATTATCTCATCTGGAAAGACGAGAAGCATGGTTAGGTCTTATCCCAGTTAGTGCATCACAGTTCTCCAGTTATTCCAAACAAAGCCTCCCAGGCAATGTTTCTCTTTCCTCTCCCTAACCACTGAGCCCTACAAGGCTCCATGTTGAAGTGGTCCCCTTCCCTCTACTCCCACTAGCTGCATCTTACTTTCTCCAGGATCCAAACACCTTTCACCTAGTCTACTGAGTTGTACTCTTTCAAATCATCCTCTATGCTATCACTTAATATATCTGGCTCTAAAACCTACTATGGTTGCTTCTCATTTAAAAAAAAATTCTGAGCCAGAGACAGTAACGGCTGTAGGCTAGCTTGGTCTACAAAACAAGTTTCAGTGCTATAGAGTGAGATCCTGTCTCAAAAAAAAAAGTTCTGGTTAAGGCAGCATATGCCTGTAGTCTCAGCTATGTGGGAAGCTGAGGCAGGAGGATCACTTTAGTCCAGGAGTTTGAGGCTAAACTGGGCAATATAGCAAAATCCTGTCTCTTTTTTAAAAAAATTCATAGTAACAACTAACCTTTGGAGAACACATCTGTGTCATTCATTATCCAGAGCACTCTATATCACTATTACCACACTCCATCCACACCAGTTCATTGCTACAGATGTCAGCTAACAGAGTAAGGCACAGACTCCAATGTGGCACACAAAGCTGCTCACAACCCAGCCTAAGACCTGCTCCCACCCCCTTCCTCTAAGATGTGTGGTGTGGCTTCTCACAAGCCCCATATATTTTCAATACATGCTTTCCTGCTGCCTCCTGGCCTTTTTAGGCATTCCACAATGTTGCCATGCCTGTCTTGTTAAGGGCTCCAATTATAGTTAAAAATGTTCTAAGTGTATGCTTTTATGATTGAAAAATAAAACTTTTCTTTTGCTGAAACAACTGAGTTTAATATATCCTTCCATATAAAAAAACACTCCAGTGATGCTTCAACTCAGCCTGAAGTTCTAGCTTCTGTGAACATACTTTGGCCCATAGTGTTGTGGATTTTGTCTTCCAGGCCACAGCTCCTAGACTTGCAAGTATTTGAAGAGCTAGATTTGAGTTTAGTGTCCTCAAACTATCTTTTTGTCCTTTTTTTTCATTTTTATTTAATCAGTGACGCCTAAATAGCAGGATGGAAGTTATGAAGGAATAATCTGGAAGTCTTCAGCCTGGACATAGCTGTTTTCAAGAAAAGGAATGGTGAGGCTGCTGAGCACTATCACACTTCCCTGGTTCCTTCCTGACCTAAAAAGGAGTTGTTACTAAAGATGACACTCCCTTTAATAAGTATTTTAAGAAGTGTCTTATTCATGTCAAGATATTGACTCCAGGCAGGTGTTAAAATAGGTATTTTTATCTGCTGACTGAGCTGTCATTAATAATGTTGCCTATGTGGCACATCATATCCCATGACCTTGTTTGATTTTCCAATGAGACAAGTGAGACAACTCTACCCCCAGCAGAGATGGAGGCCTGAAAACCACAGAACAGCACTTATCTTGGGATTACTTCTATGCCACAGATGAACATCGACCTAAAACTTCAGCATGGAAAACATCACACAAGACAAAGCAGAAAATCAAACTGCAACGGGAATCATGCATGAAGCACTGAAGACCAGCAGATTCCTAAGACTTTCCAAGAAACATCAGGGTCTAGGAATGCCAGATTTGGACTAGAGCTTGCTGTTAGCAGAGGAACCACCCCCACTCATAATTCTGTTTCTACTCTTTTGCTTTCTAAGGGACCCCTTTCTAAACTTTTTCTGTATTTTCAGATGCACCATCAAGGGTAAATGACACTTGATTCTATCTAATAGCATATAGTTTGGGGATCACAAATAAAATGCACTGAATTCCATCCTTATAATGTATTATTTTATGCCAATACTAGAGGAAAAAGAGAAAATAACATTTAAAGAAAATATGATTATTTATACAGTTAAGCTAAAAACTTTATTTTTATTTATCTGAACTCATTTGGAAGGAAGGAAGCAAGGAAGCAAGGAAAGAAGGAAGGAAGGAGGGAGGAAGGAAGGAAGGAGGGAAGGAAGGGAAGGAAGGATGGAAGGGAGGAAGGGAGGGAGGGAGGAAGGAAGGAAGGAGGGAAGGAAGGAAGGAGGGAGGAAGGATGGAAGGGAGGGAGGGAGGCAGGGAGGCAGGGAGGTAGGGAGGTAGGGAGGGAAGCAAGCAAAAGAGGCTGGGAAGATGGTTCAGTGGGTAAAAGCACTTGCCATGCAAGCCTCATGACTGACCTGAATTCAGTCCTTGGAACCCACAGTGGAAGGAGAGAACTGACTCCTCCAAATTGACCTCTGACCTCTATACACATGCTGAGGCACACATATAACAATAAATATGTAAAAATTTAAAAGAGTGCCAGGGCTAGTTCGGATGGGCAATCAGAAAAGACCTTTCCAGGGTAGATGAGATGAAGCAGGGGTGGTGAGAAGGAATTGGCTTGAGAAAGTCCAGGAGAGGAGCATTTTATACTCATTATTTGAGACATGTTCTCACTATGTAGCCCCAGCTAGCTTAGCTCTTGCTATGTGGACCAGACTAGCCTTGAATTTGTGGCAATTCTCTTGCCTTTGCCTCCCAAGTGCTTGGATTGTAGGTGTGTGCCATCATACCCCTTTCAGAATATTTTAAGAATAGTAAAGCAAAAGGCTTTGAAGGGGAAGGAAAAAACACCAGCATATTAATAGAGGGAAGACACTTATGGGAGCATATAGAACAGAAGAGAATGTGTACATAAAACAAGAGGAAGCTGGATGTGGTGGCACATGCTTATAATCACAGCATTCAGGAAGCCAAGGCGGGAGTTCTATGCAAACCTGAGTTATATAGCAAGACCATGTCTTGGAGAAAAAAAAAAAAGATTGGGGGGGGAGGGGGGATAAGGGCAAGTTACTTTTCCTCTCAGTTTTCTCATTTGGGAGACCCTGTCTCAAACAACAACAACAACAACAAAAAAAAAAGAGGGCTGAAGAGATGGTTCAGTAGTAAGGGCACTGACTGCTCTTGCAAATGACCCAGGTTTGGGTCCAAGAACCCACAAGGTAGCTCTCAACCATCTAGAACTCCAGTTCCAGGGGATCTGACACCCTCTCCTGGCCTCTTTAGGCATTTTATTCATGTGGTGCACTTACATCCATGCAAGCAAAATATTCATACACATAAAAATAAAAATAAATAAAATTTAACAACAAAAAAGAAATAGCTTGGTGCTGGAGATATGGCTCAGTGATTAAGAGCACTGGTTGCTCTTGCAGAGGATTCAGGTTCAGTTCCCAGCATGGACAAGAAGGGTAACAACCATCCATAACTCCAGTTTAAAGGTATCCAATGCCCTCTTCTGGTTACCTTGGGCATTGCACACACAGATGCACTTATATACATGCAGGCAAAACTCATATACATAAAATGAAATAAAAAATTGTTTAATGAAATAGCTTAACTAGAATCATCTAAACTATAAAGTGCTTCTTATTAATTATAAAATATTATGATTTATGAAATAAATAAAATTCTATGATTTAATCAAGCCATATGTTTTTTTAATGTGTCTGAGTGTACTGCCTATATGCATGTAAGTGCACCCCTGTCATGCAATGTCCATGGAAGTCAGAAGAGAGCAATGGATCCCCCAGAAACTGGAGACAGTTGTTAGCCACCATGTGGGTGCTGAGAACTGAACCCGGGTCCTCTGCAAGAACAGCCAGTGTTCTTAATCATTTAGCCATCTCTCTAGCCTCCTGATCAAGTCATTTTTGTTCAAGATGTTTACCAACACATACAAAGGAAATCTGAAAATGATTTCTGAAGAGAAAGATTCACATATTAGAGACCTAGATGTCTCAATTACAAACCTATAGAGTCAAAGAATTTTAAATTCAATTACCAGGGAAACAACACTTTAGTATCAACAAGCACATTGCATTTACTCTTGGGGAAAAAAAAGGTGTTTATAGTTACTTGAATATAAATCAATTTGAGCTCTGGATGGTCATAAATCCCAATACAGAAGGCTGCTCTATTTTAAGAGAAACATAGCAAGAGTATCATTTTGAACGTGTATACATTTTAGGAAGGGCTCCAGAACCAGAGCCTTGAGAGTCTGTCCCATCCCACTGTTTTCAGGACCTAGCTCTGAGGTCACATCCACACCGGGGACAGAGAGCCGATGCTCCACCCACCTCCACCTCCCCTGTCCCCAGAACAATAAATCTTTTCCCAGACAAACATTCCTCTTCCTGGCCTCATGGTGAATGGCTCCTGGCTCCCCTATTCCACTGAAAATTCTTTGAGAGATGAGACTGTGCTACTTCTATGTTGCTCATGAAGCAAACATGCAATAAATATTTATTAAAACAAACTCATGAATTAATTTAATATTCTTAGTTCACAAAATGCAAAAACATCATAACTAATCCTTTGGACAAAGGCCTGAATGTTCGAGTCTAGCACCATTTTTAGATAGTTTGAAAATCTGTGAGGGAAGGTAAGGATAAGAGAAAACAAGAAGTGGGTAAGAAACATCAATGCCTAAGTAAGAATAAGTAGTTTGATGTCTGCTTTTATTATAAATGAGCAAAACTTTTCTCCCAATTTCCTTCATTTCCTTTTTTCCCTCTTTCTCCTCCCCAACACCCACCTTTGGTGGTGGTGGTAATGGGAAAGGGAGGTCAAAACTGGCCTCATGTAACTAAAGATGGCCTTGAATTCCCAATCCTCCCACCTCTGTCCCAGAGGGCTGGGATTACAGGTATGCTATACCACACTTGGCCTTTTTTTTTTGAGAAACTTTCTTATTGTGTGTCCCAGGCTGGCTAGAATTCATGCTTCAGCCTCCTAAATGCTGGGATTACATGCTTGTGCCACCATGCCCAGAACTTTTTAATTTTCTTGATCCATCTAGGAAGGAAAGATTTCAGATAATAACTAGTTTTGAAACTCCTTATGAATTTGTAATTCATGTGACTGATAAAAAGCCAGGGCTTTAAGAAGCTGCCCAAGGTCACAGAAGTCATGAGTGATATGTGGTAAGCAAGGTTCAGCACTAAACCACAGGGCATATGCATTTCCCATACCTTCCAACTTGTAGTCATTGACAGTTCACGAAGATCTATGCTGGGGAAGCAGCTACAATGTTTTTTTGGTTTTTTTTGTTTTGTTTTTAGGGCTGATTTTTTTTTTTTTTTTTTTTTTTTTTTTTTTTCAACAGGGTCTCCCTGTAGCAGCAGCTGGCCTTAAACTTGCTATGTAGACCAGGCTGGCCTTGAACTCACAGAGATCTGCCTGCCTCTGCCTCCCAAGTGCTGGGACTACAGGCATGCACCACCATACCCAGCTTCTTTAAAACTCTTTAACAGGCATAATTACTAGGTTTAGATTAAATAGTGGTAGAAGAGCCTCAATACTTTTTCATGAAATATATACATTTAATATTGTTTTGGAAATTGCTACTAATCTCATTTAGAATTCTTCTCACTCTGGTGAGAAGCTTCTTACAGCAGATGGAAATTAACACAGAGGCACACAACTAGTCAATGTACAGAGAATGAGACTAGGGCCTGCTTAGCCCTGAATAAGATACCTATCTCAAACCCTTGCCTCTCAAGGTTTGGGGATCATTGTGGAAGAAGGGGCCAGAGGTGGTGGATGAATACAAGGAAAGTGTTTTCCAGACAGCAGGGCAGTTACTCATATGAACTCACACCAATGGTGACAGCATGCACAAGACCTATACAAGCTCAAGCCAAACAAAATCCTAGCATAGATGGGGAGATGATGGATAAGAAGCCTCAATCCTCAGGCTAGAGAGATGGCTCAGCAGTTATGAGCACTAGCTGCTTTTGCAGAGGACCCGGGTTCAATTCCCAGTATTCATACGGTGACTAACACCTGTCCTTAACTCTAGTTCTAGGGGAATCCGATGCCCTCTTCTGACCTCCACAGGCACTGCATGACACAGGTGCACTTACATACATGTAGGCAAAACACTCATATACATAAAATAAAAATAATAAATAAAATACAAAAAAAGAAGCCCCAATCCTAACTGGAGAACTATTGACAAAAATAGCTGCTGGAAGAAGGAGAGTCAGTTTTCTTTAAGGTGTGATGTTGGGTAGGTTGAAGAGGTTCCAGGGGATGCCCCCACACTGAAGGACATTTGGGAACACAAACTCAATAGGTCTTTAAAAATAGAGAACATGAAATCAGGGGGTAGAAAGAGGGGTACAAATAGGGGAGTCTGAATATGATTAAAATAAATTATATGAAATTCTCAAAAACAGTAAAACTATTAAAGCAAAAAGTTTTGAAGAAAGTATTTAATTTTATTTATTTATTTATTTATTTATTTATTTATTTATTTATTTATGTGTATAAGTGAATTGCCTGCATGTGTGTAAGTGCACCCATGTCGTGAATGCCCATGGAGGTCAGAAGAGGGTGTCAGATCCCCTGTAACTGGAATTATGGACCGTTGTTAGCTGCTATGTGGGTGCTGGGAATCAAACCTGGGTTCTCTGAAAGGCAGTGCTCTTAATCGCTGAGCTATCTGTCCAGCCTCAAAAGAGTCTTTGAAAATTCTAGGCTAGGGCCAGACATAATGCTGCAGGCCTTTAATCTCAGCACTTGGGAGGCAGAGGCAGGCAGATCTCTGTGAGTTTAAGGCCAGTCTGTCTAATCCACATAGTGAGTTCCAGGCCAGACAGTGCTACATCGTGAGACCTTATCTAAAAAATAAAATTAAAAGTCCTAGGTTACTAGTCGATGTAGATAACTTTTTTCTTTAGTTTTTGTTGTTGTTTTGAGTTTTTGTTTGTTTTGAGACAGGGTCTCATTAGTAACTCAGGCTGGCCTCAAACCTGCTCCAATACTTCTGCCTCGGTGCTGGGATTACAGGCATGTCCCTGATTTACACAGATAATCTTGTCAAGATTTTTCACACAATTCAGTTGTCAAGATAGCATTTCTCTTACACTGATAAGCAGGGAATTTGTTATAGTCATTATGTAAAAGTCCCTTCTTTTCTAGGGGCAAGTGGCTGCAAAGAGGTTCCTGTGTCCCATGCTAGAATTCTTTCAGGGCAGAAAGCAAAGGGACATGGGCACCTACACTGAGTCCTCAGGGCCATGCCTGCATAGACCCATGAGAATTTTGGCTGAGGAGTTTTGCTTCCTCAGCAACTGGATGACAAATCTTCCCAGCAACACCTGACACTCAACTTGAGAGACAGGCAAAGGGACATTCATCTCAGTTCTCTGCTCACAACAATGAATGCATGCTGGTCCCAAGACTAGCAAAGAGCATGGCTTTTCTCTATAGTAAGGGTGGCCACTCCCTAATGATTAGGGTTTTTTGTTTTTTGTGGGGTTTTTTGTTTTTTTTTTTTTTTTTTTTTTTTTTTTTTTTTTGGACGAGGGCTCCCCCCAAAAATTTTTTGGTCTTTTTGAGACAGGGTCTCCCTGTAGCCCCAGCTGTCCTGGAACTCACTATGTAAACAAGGCTGGCCTTGAACTCACAGAGATCTGCCTGCCTCTGCCTCCCGAGTGCTGAAATTAAAGGCATGCGCCACTATGACCGGCTATGATTAGGTTTTTTAGTGAGCAGATTAGAGGAAATACATTTATTTTCCAAAACCACTCAAATACTGAGCCAGTTCCCTAGTACCAAAGGATGCAGATGGCCACAGCTGAGAGGAGCTGATGGAATGGAGGTCTAGGAATTCTGGGAGCCTTGATATTGGGGCTCCACTGGTGTGGGCAGCAGATGGCCCAGCAGAGGCCAGGGTCCAAGATGGGAAACTACTTTGAGGTTATGAAGATTCACACTGCCTGGAAATCTCAGACTGAATTCCAAGAACATGGTAAGAGAAAAGACTTTGGGGTTCAGATAAGCAATAAGGCCTCTTGAGAGCACTCGCTCTCAAGTGTGCACTTGCCCTTTCTTCAGGAACCCACCCTGATCCCCTGGGAAACATGATGCTAGACGCTATCCTGTTTCCAGTCCATACGTAAGAAGCTAGCTCTGCACTCACCCTGGACAAAACAGGTCTGCATCAAGGAGGTGTGCCCAAAAAACAAGCTGCTCACTGGTTTCTGGCCCTTCCCATTTGGGTGAAGGGGTGAAACAGAAACACCCAATAATCAGAAACTGTTAGAGAGGCATCAAAGAAACCTAGTTAATCCTAAGTACTGTTTTAAAACTGTATTTATACTGTCACTTTAAAATTAGAAAACATTAGTAACATTAAAATGTCTCTTTTAAAAGAAAGTGACTATGAATTGTTCAAATTTCAATTAAGTCTTTGTTCAACAGTGAAAATCATCCTAAATTAGTTCCATACACTGACTGTGAAACACAACAATTTATTCCTTTGTCATGGTTTCCCATTCTGTTCTTTATGTAACTTTTCTTTGTTCAATAAATGGCAGGACAATTTCATAATGGAGTTTATTTTGAAAATTGAGTCACTCAAACCAAGGTGAGGCTAACTTAACCCTATAGCTCCTGTCCTTGAGTAGGGACACAGGTGAGGTGAAAAGAAATAAAAGTGCATCTGCAAGAAACACAGACAGGAAGGCACTCATCCCAGTTCAAGATCCAGGCCCGAATGGCAAACCATTGTTCTCTGCCTTGGCTGCCTGGTTCTCTGACCACTCCTAATCCTGAAGGTCTCCAAGAACTACCTGGTCAGGGCCTCTGGTCATTCACTAGAGAAGACCCAATAGCATTGCTAACAACAAAACCCCTGGTCTTCACACCACAGCTCAAAACCCAAGCAGTTGAACAGAGAGTTCCCAGAGCCACCAGGACTTGAACTGACTAGGGGTTAGTCCTGATTTCAGTGAGGAAATAAGTTATTCCTAAGCAGTAGATGGATGGTGCAGCAAAGGTCACTACCAAGAAAGTGACTCATACAGCTCAGGCAGAAGACTGCTCACTGGGAACTGGAAAACTACACTCTGCCACCTTGTTATCCACATGTTTATTTCAAAGAGCTGTAGATAATGAGGATCTCTCCCCTGCTTTGAAGAGCTGGGAATCTAACCTAGGACCATATAGAACAAATTTGCAGGCTGGCCACAAATAATCAGAAATGGACAACCCCCACCCCCAAAACCAGGGCAAAACCCATTTTCCATCACGTGTTTGACCAGCTCTGACTCAAGCCCAGCCCCAACCAAGGATCTTGACATATTCTGCCTGATCACCTCAAAAGAAGTGCTGGCTTGAAAATGGATAGTTCTTTTGACCACCAAGCAGAGCAGTATCAGCACTCCTCTGAGCGAGACACACTGCCTCAAGCTTCCAATGGAACATTTCTACAACTGTGTTCCCATCATCAACAGAGCCAGCCTGTACTCTAGTCTAGTCTTCCCTCTTGATCAGAAATGTCAATATGTCACTCTGTTTAGGCTATTGGTACAAAGAACTGTCCCTAGAACAACAGAATCACTTTATAAGGCACTTGTGATGGTTAATCTTATTGCCAACTTGATAAGATTTAGACTCACCATGGAAATCTTTGGTGATGCCTACAATGGACATTATATTTAATTAGCATGGGATAACCCTTCCTAAATATGGGTGGCACCATTCCCTGAACTGGGATCCTGGACTGAATAAAAATGAGAAAAGGAGCTAAGCACCATTATTCGTCTCTGTCTTTTTCTGGACTGGCTGCAATTCGACCAGCTGCCTCAAGCTCCTGCCACTACGACTTTCCTGCCATGATGGACTGAGCCCTTAAACTGTGAATCAAAATAAACCTTCCCCCTTTAAGTGGCTTTTGTCAAGTATTTTATCAGAGCAATGAGAAAAGTAACTAATATACTTGTATTACTGGCCAGCACAGGCTGACCTAAGTCTGTCCACCATGGCCCACTCCTGTGGCTGGTGGCAAGGGCCAGAGCTAGATGACCCAGTGGTCAAAAGACTGGTTACATACAAGGCTACTGATCAAACAAACAAAAGTAGTAAAGTGAATAGGAAGCACCTGTTTCTTTTAGAGTTGACTAAGAGAAACACAACTAGGGAATGGGGTAAAGTTAAAATGAGCCATGTGATGAGCCAAGCTCATACCTTGTTTCTTATAGTTAGGTGGATAATATAGAACTCTATATGTACACATGCCTACATGTATGAATGAACCAATATGTGTGTACAGAAGTTATATACATATATTTAACTTCCTAACTATTCCTATTAAGTTCTAATAGCCATCCATGATACCACAATGTCAGTGAAGACGGTGCTTACCCTTCTGTGCTAACAGAAACCAGAGTTTATTGTAGAAATGGCCAATTCCAATACTGGGACAAGAAACATCTGAGATGAGCCTAGAAAGTATTGTCCAAAAGTAAAGGGGTGCTCAAAGAGTAGTATGCACACATCAAAAGGGCAGAGAGCCAGCTTGAAGGAGCTCACACTGGAACAATCTGAGCATCAAAGCAAATGTTGATAGTAATGGATTACAACCCAGTGAGTCTATAAATAAATGGATGAAAGGGGGGAAAAGAAGGCAGGAGGGCAGCCCAGTGAGCAGGCTGCCTCTCTTATAGTGGGACACCAACTAACAAGCATAGAAGGAATGATACAATTAGAAAAACACCATTTGGTAACCACCATGCTAACCAATTCAGGCAAGAATCATCAAAGGTTGCTAAAAGTCATGGGTAAAAGTTTAATGAGACAATATTAACCCAGTCCCCAAATATCTCCCTATAAAAGAGCCAGGCGTGGTTGGCACGCCTTTAATCCCAGCACTTGGGACGCAGAGACAAGTGGATCTTCGAGGCCAGCCTGATCTACATAATGAGTTCCAGGACAGCTGGGGCTACAGGGAGACCCTGTCTCAAAAAGACAAAAAAAAAAAAAAAAAAAATATCACATTTTACAAAAATTTAAAAAAATTGCTAACCAAGGGGCTGGAGAGATGGCCCAGTGGTTAAGAGGACTGGCTACTCTTGGAGGACTCGGGTTCAATTCCCAGTACCCACATGGTGGCTAAAAACCATCCATAACTCCAGTTCAAGGGGAATCCAATGCCGCCTTCCAACCTCCAAGGGCACTGACTGACACAAGTGCACTTACACGCATGCAGGCAATATACTCATACTCACAAGATAAAAATAATAAAAATTTTAAAAATGCTAACCAATTAATTTTACAACAAAGAAATCCTGTAGATTCTGCTTCAAGTAATGAAAGTTAAAAGATCTAGAAATGAGACACATTAAAAGCTATGCATGTTCCATCAGGGTGTGCCTGGATGTAGGCAGCCCTTTCTGCAGTATACTTCCTCAAAACACATCCTGAGTGTAGTTATGGGCAAACACAAAGCCAACCTAAACTGACAGACATTCCACAAAGTAACCAGCCAGTTATTTTTCCAAATGTCAAGGTCATGAAGAACAAAGCTGAAGGAAGGACTGGTCACAGATTGAAGAAGACTCCAAGACAACTGGCAGGGCATTTCACTCTGGTGGAACTCTAAAGAACATTCCCCATCGACAACTGGCAAAGCGTGAAGGGGCCCAGGGATTAGGTAGTGGGTGGTGACAACATTAATTTCTTGACTTGGGAAATTGCTGGACATGTGGAGAGCGATCTTGTCTGTAGGGAATACACAGAGGTATACTTAGGGGTGCTGTCTGAAACCTGATTCCCAAATGATTCAGAATAGGAAAAAGAAAGTACACATGTGTTTATGGCACATGCAAGCATATATGTGCACATACTCAGTGGGTGTCAGAAAAAAATATACAACACTAGCATAAGGACTCAGGGTAAAGAACATGTTTGGAAATTCTTTGCTTTTTTGAAGTGTTTCTGGACATTTGGAATATATAGAATTATTATACAGCACCCCGAAGCCCTCACTTGCTCAGCATTCCTACAGATTGTTCAAGGAGGTGTCACTGTTTATTGAGTGCCTGCTACATGAAGTCACAAATCTTGTATGTGTTATCCCAAGCCCCTCCACACAGCAGCGTATGACACTGGCATAACCCTCTTCAGTTCGCAGAAAACAAAAGCAGGTCATGGAGTACACCCCAATGTCACATCAGCCAGGAGGCCACTGCCTGGCTCATTCTCTCAAGGACAATGACTCTAGAAATTCCTGTCATTGCACTGAACTGGACTGACTCCTGGGAAGCAAGTGAAACTTGCTTTAACTCTCAAAGGGAATGTTGTTTACCTCTAAAACATGGCTGCTCTATCACTATGAATCCAAGGCTGGCAGGTGGAGTGGGAAATACAGAGCCAGAACTGAGGGGCTGAGGGACACAAGGGCTTAGGTAAGCTGCTACCCAGTCTCTCAGTGGCCAGGACAGGACTGCCAGGCCCCCAGACACCCCAGTCACATAGTTTGTGTATGGTCACACAAGATGACAACTCTTTGGCAAGACACCCAGATGAAAACATATGTGGTGCTTCCTCTCTTGCTTTAAATGCTAAATGGCATCTGATCATCAACAAGGAGAGAGGATGGGATATAGGATGTTATATACCTGTCAAAGAAAAGGTTATGTCACTTTCTTGGAACCCCTACCCCACTTCCAGTGCATTCCATACACACTCAAATAAGAGTGCTCAACAAACAAATTCTCAATACAAGGCGCATATAGGTTTAATCTCTCCAAATTCATGTCTCCCAGCTCCCAATTGTGACTTTATTTGGAAATAGGGTCTTTGTCAGTGTCATTTAAGAACAAAGATGAGATCCCATTAGATTAGAGCAGTACCTAAGTCCAAGCAGAGTATCCTTGAAAGAGACAGGAAAAGGTAAACAGACACAAAGCAGAAGACCATGTGAAGAGGCAGAGACTGGAGGAACACAGCTGCAAGCCAAGAAACAAACCCACCAGAGCTGAAGAAAGGAGTGGAAGCTGCTTTGCTTTGGGGCTCTAGGAGAACCAACTCTGCCCACCTTGACTTCCCACGTTCTCAGTTTCAGATACTTTGTTACAGTAGCCATAGGAAGCTTATATACCAAAGAATATTTAACATGATTTTTAGTATACCACAGTCTCCCTTAACATGTTAACTATGAAGGTAAATCACATTAACATATTCCTCCTTCAACTAAATGCACCAGTCATAATACTTAGGATCATAAGACTATTAAGCAGTTTCTCTTTAACACTACACTGCTCTTCAACTAACCAGAAAACAATGCAGACTTTGTTAGAGACTAAGAGTGCTTCACTGTATTTTTTTTCCCTAAGAGACAAACTGGTTTATATATTACTAAGAACCTTCCATATGAATGGCACTCTTTTAAGATGTTTTGACATGCTATTCATACAATACAAAGTTCTTTGAACAGGGGCTAAAATATGGAATGAGCATATTTACTGGGCACACATTGCCAGCCATGAATCATACCATATACGTAAGCACATTATCCATAAATCTATTTAAAAGCAGACCATACACAATTTTAAAATGCAATGGAGTAAGCAATCAAGCTACCATCACTAAGTAAGCATAAGGTCTACCTATGATGAATGGTAAAAAGAGAAAATACACTTGGGCTGGAATCCTGGAAACAGTTAAGTTAGGCAGCCCTTTCACAGTTGTTTTTTTTTAATTTGGTCAGTGAAACAAAAAATAATATTGATCTTTGAGAAGGTCTTTCGACAGGAACAGCAGTTGGCATTCATCCCCAGTGCACTTGCCCTTCATCTGGGGTGTTCCGCGTGTGAGCCTCCGTCTATTTATAACAGAGGGGCTCATGTCACCACAATAGTGGATTGTATCGTGCAGCTGTATATGCATATCAAGACAGGCAAAGATGGACAGTCTGAACTTTCATGTTTCCCTTTTTTTGGAGATTTAAAATAACATTTAAAAAGCTGCCAACCAGCAAGGTCACAAAATATTTTTGGATGGCACAGGGAAGGATTGCAAAGCTGTGTTTCACATCAGATGTAGAGGCTGGGGTGTAGCCAGCGAGTTCAGTTGCACAATATCCTGCCAATGCCAACTTCAAAAGTTCTTTGCTTCAGCAAGCTCACAAATGACTCTTTCCTGGTAATAAACAGTGTTTCATAAACTTGCAGGGTCTGCATGATAGGGAATGCCCAGAGGAGTGAGTACTTCCCTGGTCACTTATCACAACCATAACCACCACGATTAGGTTTTTGCTACCCTCACTTCACTCCATCCCTCATCCCTCACCACCCCATAAGCCTCCCCTTCCTGCTTTAGTTCCTCACAGCATATACTAGTGCTATACTATGCATTCCCCCCATAGGTATCAATTCTATGTGTTCCACAAAAATAGGCTTAACATGTCTTTTGTTGACTGATGTGACCTCAGAGTTCAAAATAGTCCCTAGCATGCATTTATTGAACCCATGCTTATGGAATTAATTAAAGTAGCAGAGGCAATGTTATCAAGGTACATATGGAAATTCTGTGACCAGTTTGAGGCTCTGGACTTCTATGGCCCCTTCCCCAACCTTCACAGAGATTCCAGTTTTTGTTTTCATTTTTTTCCCTTGAGGCAGGATCTTTAAAAAAAATTTTTTTACATGTATGAGTGTTTTGCCTGCATGTATGTGAGTGTACCCATGTGTTAATGCCCAAAGAGGCCAGAAGAGGGTGTTGGATCCCCTGGAACTGGAATTACAGGCAGTTGTTAGTGACCATGTGGGTGCTGGGAACTGAACCCAGGTCCTCTGCAAGAGCAGTCAGTGCTCTTAACCGCTGTGCCATCTCTCCAGTCCCTTAAGGCAGGATCCTGTTATGTAGCCTTGGCTGTTCTGATACTCGATATGTAGCAAAGACTGACCTTGAACTCCCCAACAATCTTCCTATTTCAGCCTCTTGAGTGATGGGGCTGCATGCATACGTTATCACTCCCTGCAAGAGTCCAGGTTTGTTTAGACTCACATCATGTAAAAATAGAAGTGGACCCAACCCAATTTTCTCAAAATTTAGAATATGAAAACAGATATCACAGGACTCTGTGCTGAAATAATTTTCATGCAGATTATGTCACTAACCACTCAAGATTCCTGTTTGTTCTCTTGAAAAACCTTGCTAGAAATATTGGATACCAGAAGTACCTCTGGCTAATGAGCAAGTATATCTCTAATTAAATGGCTATAAAATCATCAATTTTATGCAGAAGAGCTCCATATGTCATTCAAGAACTCAAGATTGTACTTTTCTTTCAAGGCTTTACATCAGTGTATCAGGAAACCCTAATAAATGACCTTCAGTAAATGAAATTCAATGATATCCCCGTATCTCAAAACCCTGTAAGGTCAGAAAGCAGCAGAAAGCAGGGCCTCAAAGGAAGGGGAGGAACACAAGGCAGAATGTAAGTGGGCAGAGGGTCCAGGGCTGGCACAGCTGCTGTGTGAAGCTATCCTCCACCATGGAAGAGACCATCAGGTCCCAAAAGCTGGTTTTATTGAGCACAATTCACAAGGGAAGAAGGCTTTGGGCTGCTTTAGGAAGTAATTAATGAGGAAAATAAAGGAATCCCCCTTTCTTATAAATACCCCATCAAAGATGCCTGAATGACAAAACTCCTAGGAAAACAAAGTCCTATGCCTGGGACACACAGGTTCTCTGGCAAGTGGTTTTGAGGGGACTTCCTTGGCCTCCATGAGAAGCTGCATTTTAAAGACACAGCAGGGAGTACTCAGCCAGTACTGTGGGCACATAACACAAATGCCTGCAGCCAACCAGCAGTTTAATACACCTGCACACCCTTAAAACCTCCATCAGGGCTGCTTTCAGAAAAATCTTTGACATCTGGATTCTTCCATTATTTCTTCAACATCAAATCTGAGAGCATTCACAGACTACCTACTACATTGCCCAGCAGTTTTTCTATGTGTCTAAAAGTGCTGTGGCTTCAAAGTTAAGTTTAAAGGAGCATTAGTCTTCTAGGAGTCAGAATTAGGCCTCGCCATAAAAAACAGAATGATGACCTCAAAATTGGTCTCCTGGGAACACTGGGCAGCAGAGTACAATTTACGGGGAACAGATATTCAAGTCTGTCTCTGCAACAGCAGCACTCAGCCCCAGATCAGTCACAGACAATTTGACAACTGCAGTGTCTGATGCTACCTCAGGATGGTCACAGAGACACAGGCACAGGCACAGACACAGACACTCACTCACTCACTCACTCACTCACTCACTCACTCACTCACTCACTCACAGAGTTCAGGATCCTACAGGTACAAACTGCTGAAGCTGTCCTGAGGGATGAGTCTACTGCTGAGTCCTGGCTTACCCTGCAGAGGTTTGGCAAACACCTGGGCTCTTGTAGGCCACCTGTACTGATGAACCCACTTTGATCTTACTCTTCTGTTGTTTAAGGGTTTGGCAGATGAAATTACACTATCTTTTTTTAAAAGCCTATGCTTACTCACTATGAAGGCAATAAAATATTTTTTCTAGAAAAACATGAAAGAGCCAAAATATAGTAATGACAACAACAATAAACAAGCATAGTGGTGTCACCTGCAATCCCAGCATTTGGGAGGCTGAGGCAGGACTACAAGTTACAGGCAAGCCTGGGCTATACAAAAGATTTTCTCTCAATTTTTTTTTGTGGGGGGGGGTGAGCATGGTGGCACCTTTAATCCCAGCACTTGGGAGGTAGAGGCAGGCGGTTCTCTGTGATATGGAGGCCAGCCTAGTCTACATAGCGAGTTCTAAGCCAGTTGGGACCATAGGGAAAACCTGTCTGAAAAAAATAATCCCCAATTTTTTTGAGACAGAGTCTCATGTGTCCTAGGCTGGCCTTCAAGTCACTAGGTAGCTGAGGATGGCTCTGAACTACTGATCAATCCTGTCTCCACCTCCTAAGTGCTGGGATTACAGGTATACACCACCATGCCAGGCTCAAAAACAACAACAACAAAAAAAAAAAAACACTCAAAAGGGCCCAGTGATAGAGTGCTTGCCTAGCATGTACAAGCACTGGGTTCAATCCCTAATACCACACACACACACACACACACACACACACACACACACACAGAGAGGATGATGAGTAACCTCAAATGGAATCAGCAATCACTTCACAATTCAGTACATGTAGAATATAAAAATTATACCAGTCTTAGTGTGCTACCTTGCTATGAGAAGACTAATAATCTTTATTCAAAGTAATTATTGCTAATTAAGCTTATCTCCTAAGATGGAGGTAGACAAAAGAAGTCTCTGGATTAAATACCTCTGTGGTAATTTTGGTTAAGGGCATGCAATCAAAGAAACAATGGGTAAAGTGCTTCTCAACTAACACTAACTTAATGTGGCTATTCATAAGGGATGGGATTAATAAAGATTTTTTTATTTCCATTTTACACATTTTTGCATTGCTGAATTTTTACTATGAGTTTATAATACTCAGAAACTTGGGGAAATAATCCCAAATATGTAGAGAGAAGGCTTGGATTAGGGGTAGAACTGATGGAGTAACAGTGAGAAAGTTGGCAAAACCTCTCCTCAAAAAGTAATTATAAAACTGGAAAAGTTTGTCAAAAACAACTATTTCAGGACTGGATATCTACCAAAGACAAACAACAAATTGAGCAGTGTTTGTTCAGAAGTACTGAGCCTTGTACTGGAACTGTGCAGCCTGTGGGCTCAGCCTAGCATGCCCTTCTCTCACCCCAGCTCCATCAGGTCATGTATCAACCAGGGCAAGTTGGGATCTGAAAACTGGTAGCTCTGCTGCCAGACGAGTGGCTTGATTTGGAGCAGGGCACATGCCCAAGGACATTGTCACAAACAACAGTGATCATGGAAAACTGTTGTAGAAGGTCAACATCTCAGCCAGCCTGAGGTTGCAATCCTGGTGAGGCAAGATGAACACACCAGCCAAAATCCCATAGATCCAGAGAAAGAAAGAGCTTCAATGGGCAGTGCTGAGCTCCCACAGCAACTTAGTAAGCTGAAAGGTTGTACACGTACAAAAGAGACCAGTGAGTTCCCTGGATAGCTACCCACCTCTGCCCGCTGTGAAAAAGAGAGAGAAGGTCTGGCAGACAGCAAAGGCTGAAGCTGACTTCTACATGCCTGAACTTTGAGCATGCTCCTCAACCCATTGGCAGATCCTCTGCAAATTGTGAGAAACCACAGTGCCTCAAGGTATTAGGAATCAACCCAAACTAAGGATGATTACAGTCTAGACTTGCTATAATGTATTATTTAAAGTTTCTATTTTAAAAATCTAATATGAGACATGTAAAGAAACATGAGCCAAGTATGGTAGTACATACCTGTGATCCCAACACTCTCAGGCAGAAGCAGGAGGACCATCACAATCTTGAGGCCAGCTTGGTCTACATAATGACTTCCAGGCCAGTCAGGGCTATATATTGAGACCTTGTCTCAAATAATAATAAAAACAATAATAACAACAACAATAATAACATAACTTTTTGAAGCCATTACTAGAAATTCTGAGGAGGCCCAACATTGGACTTAACAAAGATCCCAAAGTAGCTATCATAAATATGTTCAAATGTTCAAAAACTGAAGGTAAAATTTAGGTATTTGTGTTTAAAGTATTAAAGAAAAGCAAAATGGGAATGACTCCTCAAAGACGAAGAACAGTAAAGAGACACTGATTTTAAAAAGAACCAGAAAGAAAATATAGAGTTCAAAAGTATAATAACCAAAAATTTCACTAGAGGATCTCTATACCAGATTTGAGATAACATAAAGGATCAATGAACATAAAGTTGTCCAACATGAAAAATAAATTTTTTAATGAATAAAAATTAACAGATCTCAGACTTTAAGAGATACTGTTAAGCATACTAATGCACATGTAAAAGAATTCCCAAATGATAAAAATACGAAGGAAACAGAGCCAGGTACAGTGACACATGCCCATAATCCCCACACTTGGGAGTCTGAGAAAGGAGGATCATGAAATCAGGGCCAGTCTCAGCTACATGGCTAGACCCTATCTGGTAAAACAAAATGGCAAAGAAAAACCCACTGGGGCATAATGGTGCGCATCTATAATCCTAGCACTAGGGAAGCTAAGGCAGAAGAAGTTCAATGAAGTTCCAGTTCAATGCTGCCTGGGCTACACAGTGAGACTCTGCCTCAAAAACCAAACAACCAGGGCTGGGGAGTAGCTCAGTTTGTAAAGTGCTTGCCTTACAAGCATAAGGAGCTAAGTTTGATCCCCAGAACCCATGTAAAAACACCAGGCAAGGAGACACATGCTTATGAGCCTAGCACTGGGAAGGTGGAAACAGAAGGATCCCTGGGGCTCACTGACCTGTCAGTCTAGTGGATAGCATAACTAATGATAATACCCAAGGTTGTCACCTGACCTCCATGCACATGTGCACACACACAAAACATAAACACAGAGTAACCATGACACATCATACTTAAACTGCTAAAAGCCAAAACCAAAGAAAAAATATTGAATGCATTAAAAAAAAAATGTAGCCAGGTGTGGTAGAACATGCCTTTAATTCCAGAACTCAGGAGGAAGAAGCAGGTGGATCTCTGTGAGACTGAGGCCAGCCTGAGCTACACAATGGATTCCAGGCCAGTGAGTTCCAGGCTGCAGGGAACCACTGTCTCAAAAAGTCAAAAAAAGAAAGAAAAAGAAAATGTAAAGAGGAACCATAAAAGATTAACAGCCCTTTACGTTAGAAACAATGGAAAGATAGCCAAAGTGTTTAAATAAAAACTGCCTAATGAGTCCAAGGGGATTCTGTCTCCAAGGGGCCAACTAATGCTCTACTCAGGAGCTTAGCAACTTGGAAGAAAACTTGGCATGCCTAAGGTCTTTGGAGAGCAAGGGATACATATTTCCTTTGCCTCACATTGGCTGCCTACATGCATGTTTAAACAACCCAAAAAAATGCCTAATAAGAATTCTAGCCATGGGGCTAGAGAGATGGCTCAGCAGTTAAGAGCACTGGCTGCTCTTGCAGAAGACTTGTGTTCAGTCAGTTTCCAACCCCCATATGGTGGCTCACCCCTATCTGTAACTCCAGTTATAGAGAATCTGATTCCCTCTTCCGATCTCTGTTGGCACCGCACACATACTGCACTTACATACATGCAGGAAAACACTCATGCACATAAAATAAAAATAAACCTTTTTTTAAAAAAAAAATTAACCATTAAAAAAAATCAACCATGGGGCTAGAGAGATGGCTCAGCAGTTAAGAACACTGGCTGTTCTTGCAGAAGACCAGGGTTCGAATCCCAGCGCACCCACATGGCAGCTAACAACTGTCCGTAACCCCAGTTCCAGGGGATCCAACAGCCTCTTCAGTCCTCTGCGGGCTTTGCACGACATGGGTGCACTTACCCTCATGCAGGCAATACATGCATACACATAAAAAAATAATAATAATAAATATTTTTTAAAAAATAAACCATGTTCTTAAAAAAAGAAAAAAAAAGTAATTCTAGTTAGGCCTGGTGTCACAGCACTTGGAAGGTAGAGAGACATGGAGGGCCAGAAGTTCAAGGCCAGCCTCAGCTACATAGCCAATTCCAAGCCAACCTGACTATATGAGACCCTGTCACCCACCAAAAAAGGAAAAAGAAAAGAAACTTAGTTTTTAAGTTCTCCATATAACAAAACTCTATTCCAATAATTAAATAGAAGTAAATGTACACCAAGGTAAGCAAAAGTGGAGACAATTTGTTGCTGTACAAGAATAATAAAACAATCTCTTCAGGCTGAAAGAAAAGGGTATCAGGTGGTAACCTGAATACACATGAAGGAACAAAGAATAGTAACTTCATAGGTAAATATAAAAAACAGTCATAAATATTTTCTACTCTTTTATACCTAGCAAATTTAAAGGACAAGTACATAAAATAGAGCTACAGAGCTTCAATGCTGGGCTTGTAATATACAGACATGAAATATATATCACAAAGGAAGGAGGAAGACAGATTTAATGGAGCAAGTTGTCTGTATTTTGTTGGAAGTGACTTGGTACTGATCTAAGGTAGGCTGTGATGAAATCTATATTGCCATCTCTAGAGTAGTCACTAAAAATATAACTCAAGAAAATTTGCGACTTTCCTGGGCTGCACAGCCTCCAGGTGTCCTGGTGCCAGCACCTTTTCTGGTCCCCAGGAGCCCTCTGGGCCTGGTCCCACCCTCACCTCCCTTTGCTTCCCTGGGCTGCACCACTGCTCCTTGACTCCCCCCAGCCTCTTTCACCCTCCCAGCTCCCCTACCATGTCTCTCCTACTAGCCTGGGTACTGGTCCATTTCTTGTTTTGGCACCCCAGACACCTGGGCTAACCTCTTGGCCTAGAGCCACCACTGCTTCCTGATCCTTTGCATCCCCAGACCAACCCAGTTCCTCCCTGCAGTCCCCAGGAGCCCTCTGGGCTTGGTCCCACCCTCACCTCCCCTTACTTCCCTGGGCTGCAGAGCCTCCAGGCTTCCTGGTGCCAGCACCTTTCCAGGTCCCCAGGAGCCCTCTGGGCCTGGTCCCACCCTCACCTCCCCATGCTTCCCTGGACAGCACAGCCTCCAGTGTCCTGGTGCCAGTACCTTTGCTGGGTACTGGCCCATTTCTTGTCTTGGAACTGCAGACTCCTGGAATGACCTCTAAGCCCAGAATCCTCACTGCTTCCTGATCCTTTGTATCCATGCCAACCCAGTTCCTCCCAGTAGTCCCCAGGAGTCCTCAGGGCCTCTTCCCACCTGCACCTTCATTTGCATCCCTGGGTGGCACAGCCACCAGCTTCCTGAGACCAGTATCTTTCCTGGGCCCTGCTCCCAGGCCAGCCCAGCTCCCAAATTCCTGAGGGCAGCATCTTTCCTCCTCCAGACCTTAGGAGAAAGCCTGAGAGCATCTGAGCCTCATCTCACATGGGCCTCTGTGGGAACTCCTGAAGACAAAAGCAATTGGCCACTCCAATATGAAATCAAAAGAGAGAATCTGAAGCCTAGACTAACAAGCTTTTCATGCCCAACAAGTACACTACAAAGAAACATAAAGTTTATAAAAAGAGGCAGACCTAAATTCAACAAAGGAAGGCTTGAGTTTCACACAAGAATCAGAAACTACAAAAGAAATTCACATGTCAAAGTCAAGAGAATAAACAGTAACATGAAAAACCAAAATAATATATCCCCACCAAATACCAATAGTCCT
>NW_008330333.1:2172292-2173530 GCF_000622305.1 Nannospalax galili
GAATTCACTGAATTATTTTATCATGTTTATAACTATTCAAAAGAATAGTTATAAACATGATAAAATAATTCAGTGAATTTAAAGAATACACAAAGAAATCAAACAACTGACTGAAGATATGGATAACCTTCTGAATGAATTCAGAAAAGAGTTAGAAATATTGAAGAATACCCAGGCTGAAATGAATGAGGAAGTAAAACACTCAGTAAGCCAATCAGAAACAGTAGGACAAAGCTTTACCAATAGGATGAATGCATTGGAAAATAGAATATTAAGACTGGAAGATAAAGTGGATGAATTAGACCACTCAAGGAAAGATTATGAAAAACTTAAGAAAACACAAGAATGGAATATGCAGGAATTGTGTGACACCATAAAAAGACCAAATATACGAATCATAGGCATACAGGAAGGAGAAGAATCTCAAGATAATGGTATGGACCAGATCTTCAACAGGATTGTAGAAGAAAATTTCCCAAAATTAAAGAAAGACATGCCCAAACAAATACAAGAAGCATATAGAACACCAAATAGACAGGACCAGAAAAGAAACTCTCCACGGACATCATAGTAAAAACACTACACATTGAGAAAAAAGAGACAATACTGAAGCTGCAAAAGAAAAACAACAAGTCACAAATAAAGGAAAACCCATCAGGATTCCAGCTGACTTTTCAGTGCAAACTATGAAAGCGAGAAGAGCCTGGACCAGAGTATTCCCAGTTCTAAATGACAACAGATGCCAACCCAGATTACTTTACCCAGCCAAAATGTCTATCATAGTTGAAGGGGAAAGAAATATTTTCCATGACATAAATAGGCTGAAAGAATTCATGTCCACAAAACTAGTCCTTCAGAGAGTTCTTGAAGCAATACAAAGAGCTGAAGAAAGGAACGACTATACACAAGGGGTGACGGAAAGAAATTCAATGAAGGTATAACTGTGGAAATGCAGAGTTATATCAAGAATGTGAAGAGAAATAAAAATGACAGAATACACATCTTTCATTAATAACTTTAAAGCTCAATGGACTAAATTCCCCAGTCAAAAGGCACAGACTAGTTGAATGGATTAAGAAACAAAACCCGCTGGGCGTGGTGGCACACGCCTTTAATCCTAGCACTTCAGAGGCAGAGGCTGGCAGATCTCTGTGAATTCAAGGCTGGCCTAGTCTACATAGTGAATTCCAGGACAGTTGGGGCTATAGGGAGACCCTGTCTCAAAAAGACCAAAAAAA
>NW_008330333.1:2174081-2175295 GCF_000622305.1 Nannospalax galili
GCTGAAATAATTCCATGCATTCTATCAGAGGAAAGTACAATAAAGCTTAAAATCAACACCAGAAGAATCCCCAGTAACCACCTGAATACATGGAGATTAAACAACACACTCCTGAATGATGAATGAGTCAAAGGAGAAATTAAGAAAGAAATAAAAGTATTCCTGGAACTAAATGAAAAGGACAATACAACACAACAAAACTTCTGGGATATGTTGAAAGCAGTCCTTAGAGGGAAGTTTATAGCTCTAAGCGCCTACATTAAAAAAATCGGGGCTGGAGAGATGGCTCAGTGGTTAAGAGCACTGACTGCTCTTGCAGAGAACCGGGGTTCAACTCCCAGCATCCACAAGGTAGCTACGAACCGTCCTTAACTCCAGTTCCAGGGAAATCCGAAGCCCTCTTCTGACCTCCATGACACCACTGCATGACACAGGTGCACTCACATATATACAAGCAATACACTCATACACATAAAATAAAAATAATAAATATCTTTAAAGAAAACCAGAAAGAACACAAATAAATGACTTAACATTGCAACTCAAGACACCTGAAAAGCAACAACAAATGAAACCCAAACCCAGCAGACAAGAAGAGATAACAAAAACCAGAGCAGAAATCAATGAAATAGAAACAAAGAAAACAATACAAAGAATCAATGAATCCAAGAGCTGGTTCTTTAAAAAGATAAACAAGATTGAAAGACCACTAGCCCAGTTAACCAAAAGAAAGAAACAGCACCTCCAAATCAACAATATCAGAGATAAAAGGGGAAACATCACAACAGACACCAAAAAGATCCAAAACAGTATAAGGGAATACTTTAAAAACCTATATGCTACTAAATTTGAAAACCTGAAAGAAATGGACGGGAATCTAAAAGCATGGGAACGACCAAAACTAAACCAAGAAGACATTAACAGCTTAAACAGACCCATAACACATAAGGAAATTGAAACAGTAATACAAAACCTCCCGACTAAAAAAAGCCCAGGACCAGATGGATTTACAGCAGAATTCTACCAGACATTAAAGAAGATCTACATCCAATACTACTTAATTTATTCAAAAAGATAGAAATGGGGGATGGGGATTTAGCTCAGTGGTAGAGTACTTGCCTAGCAAGCACAAGGCCCTCGGTTTGGTCCTCAGCTCTGGAAAAAAAAAAAACAGAAATGGAGGGAGAACTTCCAAATTCCTTCTATGAAGCCAG
>NW_008330333.1:2176329-2192819 GCF_000622305.1 Nannospalax galili
TGCCGGGGGGATTACTATACCAGATTTTAAGCTGTATTACAGAGCTATAGTCATAAAAACAACATGGTACTGGCACAAAAATAGACCCATAGATCAATGGAACAAAATTGAAGACCCAAATATAAGTACATGCAATTTCAGTCACCTGGTATTTGACAAAGGGGCCAGGAATATTCACTGGAGGAAAGACAGGATGTTCAGCAAATGGTGCTGGCAAAACTGGATCTCCACCTGTATAAAAGTCTATCTTTCACCTTGTACAAAAGTCAACTCCAAATAGATCAAAGACCTCAAAGTGAAGCCTGAAACTGTTAGAAGAAAACATTGGGAATAACCTACAAGATACAGGTGTAGGAAAGGATTTTCTAAACTGGACATCAAGTGCCCAGGAAACAAGAGCAAGAATCAACAAATGGGACCTCATTAAACTGAAAAGTAAAAGTCTATCTTTCACCTTGTACAAAAGTCAACTCCAAATAGATCAAAGACCTCAAAGTGAAGCCTGAAACTGTTAGAAGAAAACATTGGGAATAACCTACAAGATACAGGTGTAGGAAAGGATTTTCTAAACTGGACATCAAGTGCCCAGGAAACAAGAGCAAGAATCAACAAATGGGACCTCATTAAACTGAAAAGCTCTGTACATCAAAAGAAGCAACCACAGGCGTGAAGAGAAAACCCACAGAATGGGAGAAAATCTTCACCAGTGGCACATCTGACAGAGGTTTAACAACCAGAATAGATTACAAACTCAAAAAACAAACAATCAAGAAAGGAAGTAACCCAGCTAAAAGATGGGCTAAGAAGCTGAACAGAGAGTTCTCAAAAGAAGGAATAAAGACGGCTAAGAAGCACCTTAAAAGGTGTTCAACATCACTAGTAATTAGGGAAATGCAAATTAAAACCACTTTAAGATTTCACCTTACCTCAGTCAGACTGGCTAAGATCAAGAGAACAAATGATACCAAATGTTGGAGAGGATGTGAGGAAAGGGGAACACTCATCCACTGCTGGTGGGGCTGCAAACTTGTTCAACCCCTATGAAAAGCAGCATAGAGAACTCTTAAAAAGTACAAATGAACCTACCATTTGACCCAGTTATACAACTCCTTGGCATATACCCAAAGAACTCATCCTATTGCAGAGACACTTGTACATCCATGTTTGTTGCTGCCCTTTTCACAATAGCTAAGAGATGGAAGCAATCTAAGTGTCCCTCAACTGATGAGTGATAATGAAAATGTGGTTCATTTATACGATGAGAGTTTTACTTAGCAGTAAAGAAAGATGAAATCATGAAATTCGCAGGTAAATGGATGGAACTAGAAACTGTTATACTAAGTGAAGTAACACAGACTCAGAAAAAAAAATGATGTATGTTCTCCCTCATATGTGGATCCTAGCACCAAATCCTGATAAGTGATTACATATCCAGACATAACTACAAGAACCAGGATAATGAAAAGGAACCAAGGAGGTAAAGGAAAAGAAAGAATCTGAAAGAGAAGAACAGTAGGAAACAGGCATTAATAAGGGAGAGATGGATAAAAATGGGGTTATTTTAAGGGGAGGGGGCGGGGAAGGTTATACAAGGAACCTAGGGGATAAAGGGAAAAAAGGCGCTCAAGAGAGGTAGGACCATAGGAGAAGGGTATTACAAAGGGAGAAATGGGAAAAATGGGGGCACCTTAAATGGGAAAACCATGGTGGAAGGGTTAGACAATGCGAGAGATAAATAATGCCTAGCTACTTTTTAAAAAAACCAGAGGGAACCATATTAGTCCAACGACCTACTGACAAATTATACATACAACTAGATCAAAGAATATAATATATGTCTAGGCAAGGTTTATCTGAGAAAGTTTGGCCTTTGCCCAAGCTTTATCTACATGGCACATGGTAACTAAAAGTATCAGACTGGTGGAAATAACCCTCTTAGATGTTTAACAGCCATACTTTGAGGCCTATACTAATTTGGTCAGAGGGACATAAAGGACAGCTTTTGCTCCTTGCCCTCCTAGGCTGACTAAGTTCCAGAGGACTATGAGCATCTCTCAAAATGTCCTGTAACTGTGGTGAGTCACCTGTCCTCTTGATCAAGGAGGCTGTGAAGACCCCACCAGAGGGACTTGAACCAGTGTCCCATCTACAGAGAGGAGGGTCAACACAGAGGAAACATTTCCTCCATGCTTCCAAGAGAAGCCAGCCATGGTTGAGTAGGACCTTTAACTTATCTTCACATAGACAGAACTGGTAAAAGAAAGGAGCCAGAGGCTCCTCCCAAGCTCATGTGACCCCTGAAGAACAGATCCTCAAATGACCTTAAGAGTGAAAATAAATTGGTTTATCTGGGCCAACTGTAATAATCAGTAATAATCAGATACATAGAGATTAGAGACACATGTGCAAACATCTAAGCGTTAGCATTAAAAATGATTCTTTCGTCAGGCGTGGTGGTGCACGCCTTTAATCCCAGCACTTGGGAGGCAGAGGCAGGCAGATCTCTGTGAGTTCAAGGCCAGCCTGGTCTACATAGTGAGTTCCAGGACAGCTGGGGCTACAGGGAGACCCTGTCTCAAAAAGACAAAAAAAAAATTCTTTCTGTAGGGAACAGCATATTTTAAAATGAAATGGAGACTCTTTTTTAAAGGTTAAAAACTCATTCAGCCAGGCGTGGTGGCGCACACCTTTAATCCCAGCACTTGGGAGGCAGACGCAGGCAGATCTCTGTGAGTTCAAGGCCAGCCTGGTCTACATAGTGAGTTCCAGGGCAGATGGGGCTACAGGGAGACCCTGTCTCAAAAGACCAAAAAAAATTCAATTTTATGTTGTACAGGGTCTATACTGAGTTCAATATTGTATAACTGTATTAATTCAATTGTGAACCTAAATTATACAGCTAATTTTGAAAGAGATTCATCTTTGCTCTGTAAATGGTTATCAAATATGTTAATGCTGTAATATTAAATTTAAAAAATAATAATTTAATTAATCTTAAAAAAAAAGAAAATTTGCTTTTGGAAATTCGCCATATGGGACTGGAAGAGTAGCTCAGGGGTAGAGCATTTGCTTAGTAAACACTAGGCTCTGGGATTGATCCTCAACACTGCAAAACTAACTAACAAATGTTAAAAACCCACTGAAAAGCAAAGTTTATGGATGCAGCTAGAGAAAGAAATGTTTCAAGAGAAAACTAATATCTGAATTAGGAAAAACATGAAAGTCTCAAGTCAATGACTTAAAGCTTCTACCTTAAGAAAAGTGGAAGTAAATTAAATCAAATCCAAATAAGCAGAAGAAAGACAATAATAAATACTATAACAGACACACCAAAAATTGAACAAATACAAAAAAAAATCAATGAAACCAACAGTTGGTTTTGGTCAGAAACAAAGCAAGGGTGTTCATTTAATCTTCCTAATTCTGCATAGCATTGTACAGAGGTTCTAGGCATTGCAATAAGGCTAGGAAAAGTGAATTAAAATAGAGATTGGAAAAGAAGTAACACTGTTCACACTCAAAAGATCACAAGGCTGATATCCATATACAGATCATCCTAATAAGTCTCCAAAAAACTACTAGAACTAATAAGCAAATTTAGAATGTTTATAACATACCAGGTCAATATGAGAAAATCAACTGTTTCCTATATAACATCAATAAATAATCCAAAAATTAAATTAAGAATTCCATCTATCAGATATTATTATTATCAAAATTAGTAACTACTTGGGGAAAAAATTAATGAAAGAAGTGCAAGCCTATACATTGAAAATCATAAACACATTTGATATTAAACAAGTAAATTTAAGGAGCTACTGTGCTATTGGTCTATAGACTCAATATTGTTAGAATGGCATTCCTCAAATCAAATCTGCCAATTCAACACAATCTTGAAATATTTTAATAGAAATAAATCCTAACCCGACAGTACCACTTTCTTCATTTTTATATGTCTAAAATTGTTCATAATAAAGAGGTTTTGTTTGATAAAAATACTAGTGGAAAGAAAAATATTAACCACTAAGCCAAGGGCTGCCTTACTAATCCTCACTCTTCACCCTCAGTCTATATCACTTCCGTTAGGATGATCCGTGATCCCAGTCCACTCTTAGCATACATGGATAGTGAAGAAATGGCTGGGAATATAAAGAGAGCACATAAATACACAGGAATCAAGGGAAGAGGAAGAAAGGGTCACTGGGATTAGCTACAACTGGTTCATCACCAGACTTTAATCTGACAGTTCACAGCTACTCCACATTGCATGTGTCAGTCTCTAACTGATCACATGCTAGATTGGAGGCTATGAAAAAATTTATCATTTTCATGGTAACTTTTTGAGATCTGAGTTGGTACAAATGTTCGGTGCTTGAAGATCAAAGCAAGGTCTTTCAATGTTGCCATCTTCACTTCCTCACACACTCCCACCCATCCTGTCCCAAACATCTGCACATTCCTTTCACTTTCAATTCCCAAGTGCACACTCTAAAGCCAGGCAGAGAGGGAAAGCAAGCCTTCTTTTTGTTTCCTGCCAAGTAGTTGGTACTTTCCAAGTTTGTTCCTTTCTTCCCTGATGGAATTATACTTCATGTCTATAGAGCATCATTCATCTCCTATCTACATCCTCATGGAAACATGATTTAGGTAGGGGAGGTGTCATGTCTGAAAAGGGGGTAGAAGTCTAATGTCAAATGGCTCCCATCCAGGCCAGGACATGTCTTCCTCTTCCTGGTGCTGCATCTTAAGGCACAGAGACCGCTCCTAGCAACTGAGAGTGGACACTAGTCTAGGAATGGATACAAAATACAAATTTTCCAGGGGTTGGGGAGATGGCTCAGCGGTTAAGAACACTGGCTGTTCTTGCAGAAGACCCAGGCTCAAATCCCAGCACCCACATGGCAGCTAACAAGTGTCCGTAATTCCAGTCCCAGGGGATCCAACAGCCTCTTCTGACCTCCGTGGGCATTGCACAGCACGGGTGTATTTACCTACGTGCAGGCAACATACTCATACACATAAAATTTTTTAAAATAAAAATTAAAAAAAATTTTAAATACAAATTTTCCTTACTAATTTGATGTGCAATTGGGAAGGTCCATCTATTTTTCTTTATATAACTCTCCAAAACCTTATGAAACCACCCAATCCTTAAGTTTTAAGATGCACAAATAAAATAGGGGTTGGAGAGATGGCTCAGTGGTTAAGAACTCATTTGTTCTTGAAGAGGACCCAAGTTCGGTTCTCAGAACCTATGCTGGGCAGCTCACAACTACCTGTAACTCCAGCTCCAGGGAATTATACATATCCATATTCAGACACACACCCATACACAAAGATTTTTTTTAATCTTTTTTAAAAAAGATGTGTCAATGCCAGGCATGGTGGCACATGCCTTTTATCCCACACTCACACTTGGGAGGCTGAGGCAGGCGGATCTCTGTGAGTTCAAGGCCAGCCTGGTCTACATAGTGAGTTCCAGGACAGCTGGGGCTACAGGGAGACCATGTCTCAAAAAGACAAAAAAAAAAAAAAAAGAGATGTGTCAAATAGTTCTTTCTGTGTGCTGTTTCAGACAGGGTCTCCTGTATCCCACACTGATCTTGAACTTGCTATGCAGCTGAAAATGGCCTTGAGCCTATGATCTTTCTGTCTTCACTTCCCAGGTGCTTGGATTACAAGTGTGCACCTAATTTATGTGGTTCTGGAATGGAACCCAGGGCCTCATGCATCCTATGTAGGTACCCTACCAACTGAGCTACAGCCGCCAGATGCTTTAACAGTTCTAATACACACTTCCCCATAGATTTTGTTGTAAAATGATCCCCCACTTCAAACTTCTACTCTTTACCATATTACCTTCCTTTCTCTTCTCATTAACAATTTTACTTTCTAATGTGACAGATCAGATTGTCCAACAGTTCTATAATATTCATGACAAAGTGACCATAACTGCTTAAAATAATATATAATTCTTTTTTTTTTTTTTAATTCCACTTAGGGGCTGGAGAGATGGCTCAGAGGTTAAGAACACTGGTTGTTCTTGCAGAAGACCCAGGTTCAAATCCCAGTACCCACATGGCAGCTAACAACTGTCCGTAACTCCAGTCCCAGGGGAACTGACAGCTCTTCTGACCTCCACAGGCATTGCACAACATGGGTGCACTTACCTACATGCAGTCAGTACATGCATACACATAAAATAAAAATAATAAATAAAAAAATGTTTTTTTGTCTTTTTGAGACAGGGTCTCCCTGTAGCCCCAGCTGTCCTGGAACTCACTATGTAGACCAGGCTGGCCTTGAATTCACAGAGATCTGCCTGCATCTGCCTGCCAAGTGCTGGGACTAAAGGCATGAGCAAAGCCTGACTGATAGGCGTCATCAGAATTTAAAAGATGCCCTATCAAACATAACGTCCTGTGTTCCAATGTTCTCATTTACATACAATTCAAAGAAAGAGTTTACTATTCCCTGAATGTCAGATGTCCTTTAGATGACAGAGATGAAGAGAACATTCCTTATAACATCAAAGCAAATATACTTTCACCATTCAATTCCCTTACCTTTTATACAATTAAACTTCAAGCCACCATCTGAAATAGATTTAGAGATTTATGGAAGACAGTTTTAAGAACTAAAACGATAACTTTAAAAAGCCATTTGAGTAATGCAGCAGGACAGGAGGAGAATAACAAAATTCACCTCAATTTAGAAATACAAACTACTGTCCAAAACAGTTTTTTAAAAAACTGAACTTGCAAAACTTGATTATAATAATAAATTTATAACCAACAGTACATCATGAACATAGTAAAATGCTAATCTTGAAACAATTCCTCTTGTACCCTCGCTATTTTTGTGTTGGCCACGCAAGTCGTTTCCTTTCCCTGGGTCTCTGACAATGAATATAATCAGACAATATTATACACATCATAACTCCACTGCAGACCAAAATGGTTCTGGGTCAAGCCCAAGACTTCTGGTTCAAAGTAAGATACTTATCAAATTAAGACAGTGCTGACTCAACTCAGCCACCCTACACAAGTAGCTGAGGCAATATTGGAGCCAGTGCTTGTTCTGAGGTAACCCTACGCATTCTAGACAGCTAGATTTTAGAGTCTTTCCTAACAGAAAACGTCTAAAACCAGCATAGCCTTCAGGAACAGATTAATTCAGGGCTTTCACTGACCCAGAGAAGGATCACAATCATCAGAAGGTGAGCTGTCACCCCCTCATACACACACTCCACTGTAAGCCATGCATGCAATTATTTGCTTTGTGAATTTGTTTATCTTCACTAAAGCAGCAAAAGCAAATCTCAACCTTTATTTAGCACTGAACTAAGGCTACAGTTTCACTTTTGGTGGGAAAGTAATTCCACCCCCCCCCTTTTTTTTTTGTCTTTTTGAGACAGGGTCTCCATGTAGCCTCAGCTGGAACTCACTATGCAGACCAGGGTGACCTTGAACTCACAGAGATCTACCTGCCTCTACCACCACGCCTGGCTAAGTAATTCCTTTTTAAAATAAGGAAGGGAAAAAATATAGATGAGATGTTCTTTGTTTCCTCCCTCACTTCTGAGATTGAAGGTCTTTAAATAAGTTTTTCTATGAGGGAAATAGAATCTTTTCATATTATCAATTATGATTTAATCAGCTTAAGAAATAAAAAAAAAAACAAAGAAAATTCTCACACTAAAACAGGCTCACATCTGATCTGTACCCAGTACATAGCCAAGGTGATTTTGCATCAGTTTTCCTCACTTAAGTATCTTAAACATGCATTTTCACCAATTAGGATAACTCATATAATGGCCTGACAAAAATAAGTTTGGGGCTGGCAAGATAGCTCAATAGGTAAAGGTGCTTGCCACCAAGACTGAAGACCTGAGTTCAATCCCTGTGACCTACAGGGCAGGAGTAAACTGACTCTGAAAGTTGACCTCTGACTTCCACATGTGTGCTCTCGCACTCTCTCTCTTTCTCTTTCTCGTTCTCTCTCTCTCTCTCTCTCTCTCTCTCTCTCTCTCATACACACACACACACATACACACACACACACAAATAAATGTATGCTCTTTTCAATTAATTAATGGTGGGTTAGTATATATAGATTTCATTCTTAGAAATTGTTCACAGATATTATATTTTCTGGATAGATCATAATTTATACCTGACAGATATTCAAACAATTTCCACTTTTCTCCTAGTTAAGTAAGAGGGCAACCAAAAAATAACACACTTTGTACACCTACATAAGCATTATTAGAGGGTAAATTCCTTAAGAATGGGTGGGTCATTTACATGTCATGAAAAATTCTCAAAGATGCAGCTAAGAGCTGGGTGTGATGGCATATGCCAATAATCCCAGGACTCGGGAGACTGAAGTAGGAGCATCTCAAGTTAGAGAACAGCCTGATAGAGCTTGATATATATATACACACTATCTCAAAGAAAATACATGTGGCCAACTGCTCTCTCAATTTGCATTCTCTCTGATTATGTTCTGAAGTGCCCAGTTACTATAACTCCTCACCCAAGAACTATAATCAATCTTTTGCATCTTTTCAAATGAGATTTCAGTATTTTTCCATACTTATTTCACCCTGCGTTTTACCATTACCATTGTTATTTAATCCCCCCTCTTTTTTGGCGGGAGGAGGTAAAATGGAGTCTGGGTAACAGCTCCCTCCTGGGAGACTGGGAGAACTATGAAAATTTAATGAAATAGGGTGGCCAGGACACTTAGGAGGTATGGAACAAATGTTTGTGAACAACAAATCCATATACTACACTTATCAGATTGATTTGCTGATGGGAATCTGGACATCATTTATTATTATCAACTACATTTTCATCTCTGAATAACTGGTTCCATTGTATCTACAGGACCATTTCTGAGTCTGTGTCTACCAGTATATGTGAAGATTATTATGGTTCTTTCCTCTCTTCTTTAGAAAACACGAATTAAAAACAACATGCCACCCATTAAGTTTTATCAGTTTTCCACGAATTAGAAAGAATATAGATCTACCCTTTTTGGTCATCATTGAAGCAGTAGTGACCAAGAAGTTTAATACCCTAGTGACTTCTGACCCAAGCAAGGATGGTAAAAGTCTTTTCAATGATCCTTCTGACATTAGTGGGGGAAAAGAGTCTTTTCCCCCTCCAAAGAGCTGAGGCAAGAGGACAATGATCAACTCACACTAATCTGAAAGGATGAAGCGAGCTGGTACAAGGACACCATAAATGTCAGCAAACTGGCAAAGCAGCCCAGGTTTACAGGGAAAACATCATCCTCATTAACTGGAAATGGGGGAGTGGAGGGGGGAATCTCATGGCATAGCTGTCCCCATGGGCATTCACCCCAGCAAGGTGACTATTGAAAGATAAAGACCACATAGAGCTCCTCAAGTGGGATCAAGGCTACCAAGAAGGAAAGAAAAGGGGTAAGTATAAGAAATACCTAGGGAGATGTGGAAAAAAATCTTATGTAATACTTTCATTAAAAACTGCTAAAAATTCATTAATTCTAATTAAAAACTACAGAGGAGCTGAGCTTGGTTCCCAGCACCAACACTGGGTAGATCACAACCACTTGTAACTCCAGTTCCAGGGGATCCAACCTTCTGACCTCTGTGGGCACCCTCACACACATGGCATACACTCACAGGCACAGATGCACATAAATTAAATTAAATCTTTAAGGCCGGGCGTGGTGGAACATGCCTTTAATCCCAGCACTCGGGAGGCAGAGGCAGGCGGATCTCTGTGAGTTCAAGGCCAGCCTGGTCTACATAGTGAGTTCCAGGCCAGCTGGGGCTACAGGGAGACTCTGTCTCAAAAAGACAAATAAATAAATAAATAAATAAATCTTTAAAAATTTGCTAAAATGAAAATCAGGATATATAATGGTAAACTATAAAGCATGTAATAATTTTAAAGCTCTCACTTGTACTTTTTAAATGGTGGGATGTATGTAAATATACCTTTCCCATATCATCTACCATTTTAAGTTTTTCATTTTTATTTTATATGTATGAGTGTTTTGCCTGCATGTATGTAAGTACACTGTGTCATATAATACCCATGGAGGTCAGAAGAGGATGTTGGATCCCTGGAACTGGAGTTACAAATGGTTGTTGGTCGCCACGTGGGTGCTAGAAATTGAACCCGGGTCTTCTGCAAGAGCAGCCAGTGCACTTAACCACTGAGCCATCTCTCCAGCCCAAGAAAACATTTCTTATATGTGACTTTTCTTCACCAAGAAAAATCTAAAATAATATTATCTTATAAATTTTATATACCTTCTGAGTTGAACCAAATCTTTGGAAAATAAGTAAATCCACTCACCCTAATAAAAATAAAACCAAATTAAAGCAGAGCTTTTTAAAAATCTCCACTTTTCTTGACCCACCTAGGGCTGTAAGACAACCAAGCAGTCTGAAGCCTGTCTCACATGAGGAGAGGAGGCAGCTACAACTATTCCAGTTGAAGCATAACCTAAAAAAAAAGACATGGCCACCACACAGAGGTGGCTGAAAGGGACTGGTAGGCAATACATATGAGCAATAATTATAGCATATACACAGGAGTTTAAGACCAGTCTAGGCTATTCACTGAAACAATGTCTCAAAAAAGAAGTGGGGGAGGGAGAGGGAGGAAGAGGAGGAGAAGGAGGAGATGATGTGGTTGTGACAGAGGACAAGGAAGATGATTTATTATTATTATTATTATTACAACAGCATGGAGCCAGGCATGGTGTCACATACCTATAATCCCAGAGCTTGAGAGGGAGACACAAGACACAAGGTTCAAGGTTATACTTGGATAAATATAAAGTTCAAGGCCAGCCTGGACTACATGAGAACTTGTCGAAAGAAAGAAAGAAAGAAAGAAAGAAAGAAAGAAAGAAAGAAAGAGAGAGAAGGAAAGGAAGGAAGGAAGGAAAGAAAATAAGGAGGAAGAGAAGGGCAAAGAGAGGGAAGGAGAGAGGGGAGGGACGGTGGACAGACAGACCCAAGTCCTAAGAGGGTATAAGAAGGTAAGTATAAAAACCTGAAATCTTTAAGCAATTTAAAGTGACACTGTCTAATATGGTACCCACATGCAACTACTTAAGTTATTTAGAATTCAGTTGTTCAGTCCCAGTTAGCCACTTATCAAATACTCAATCAAATTAGTCAGTGGCTAATGGCTACCATACCATGCAGATGCAAAATATTTCCATCACTGCTGAAAGATAAACTGACCCACACTGCTCTTACAGGTAACAAATTATAAAAATAATGTATTGTGGGAGGTTATAACGTGTAAAATACAATATTATGTACAACAATGCCCCAAAGAACTGTTAGTAAATGTACTTGTTACTTTTTGTTGCTGTGACAGAACACACCATAACCAAAAGCAACTTAGGAAAGAGTTTGTTTGGTTCGTGGTTCCAGATGGGAGTCCATAATAGTGAGGTGGCACGGCAGCAAGTGGATGTAGCGGGAAGCAAGAGCCCACATCTTCAACCACAAACACAAAGCCAGGACAGCAAACTCAAAGTGAGGAAAGGCTATAAACTCTCAAAGCCCCTTCTAGAGATATATACTGCCTCCAGCAAGTCTCTACCTCCTAAAGGTTCCACAACCTCCCAAAACAGTACCACCAATGAGGGGACCAAGTGTTCAAATACATGAGCCTATGGGGGACATTTCTCATTCAAATCACCACAGTAAGTTTTGTTTTGTTTTTTAAGACAGAGTCTCACTACATAACCCTGGCTAGTCTTGGAACACATGACCCTTATGACTAAACCTACCAAGTGCTGAAATTATAGGTAGACAGCACCACAACTGGCTATAAGGTTCTTATACAATGGAGTAAGTGGTATAATATTTCAAGTTAGACTGTGAAAGTTAGAGATGCAAGTTGTAAACTTTGGGAAATTACTAAAATAAGTTGGGAAAAGAGAACAAGTATGTCAATAGAAGAGATAAAAATGAAATCATTAGGCTGGAAAAATGGCTCAGCACTTAAGAGCACTGACTGCTCTTATAGAGGAGCCAGATTCAATTCCCAGCACCCACATGGTAGCTAACAAGCACCTGTAACTCCAGTTCCTGGGGCTCTGACACCTTCTTATGACCTCCATGGGCATTGCATGACATGAGTGCACTTACACACATGCAAGCAATACACTCATACACATAAAAAGTAAAAATAAATATTTTTTAAAAATGGAATCATTAAAATATTCAAAAGGAGAGCTGGGGAGGTGGCTCAATGGGTGAAGTGCTTCCTGGGCAAGTATGAGGACCATATAAAAGCTGAGTATGCATTTATAACCCTAGGGCTAGAGAAGGCAGGGGCAGGGACAGGCTATTCTAGGGGCTTGCTGGCCAGTCATTTGAGTAAATGAGGAGCTGTAGCTTCGGTTAGATAACTTGTCTCAAAAAATAAGGTGGAGAGTGACAGAGGAAGTCATCTGACATTATCCTCCGGCCTGAGCATATGCATGTGCACACAGATGTGCACTTATACCACACACACACACACACACACACACACACACACACACACATATGTAAAATAATAAAATAAAGTGATTGGGAATAACATTTGTTCCCAGCAGATAGACCTCATGCCTAAAAAGGCTGAATTTAGTGTATGTCAATTATACCACACTAAATCTGTCTCGATTTTCAATGAAAGAAAAAAAAGTCTTTATTATACTAAGCTAATGAATTTTAAACCTAAAGCATAGATATAAAACTTAATGCTTATTTTTGTCATATTTATAAAATCATTTTATATTTAGTTGTTTCTTTTATTTAATAATTTTTATTTGATTCAGAGTCTCAGGTATCTCAGCTAGCCTTGAACTTGCTATGCAGCCAAGGACAACCTTTAACTTTCCTAAGATTTTGTTTTTTATTTTATATTTATATGTATGCGTCTGTGTCTGAGTGTGTGTATGCCTTGTACACCATCAAAGTGCATCCAGGGACACAAAGAAAGCAATGGCAAACTGCAAGGAGGAAGGCTGCAAAGTGACAGAGGGAAAAGTTCACTATTTCTTCACAAGGCAAGTTCAGAAGGTCATTTCGAAAACAGACTTAAGCAAAACTTACACTCTTGAGACAAACTTATGTAGAATATGAAAGAAGTAGGCTAAAAGAACATACTGCCAGGGCTGGTGAGATGGCTCAACAGGTAAAGGAGCTTGCCACCAAACCTGAACCTGAGTTTGATCCCTGGGAGCCATGCGGTAGAAGAAGAGGGCTAACTCCCACAAGGTGTCCTCTGACTTCCACACATTTGCACACAAATACACACAAATAAACAAATAAATAAACAAATGTGGCACATTTACACAATGGAGTTCTACTCAGTGGTAAGGAAAAAAAATCATGAAATTTGCAGATAAATGGATGGAACCAGAAACTGTTATACTTAACACAGACTCAGAAAAACAAGTGACATATGTTCTCCCTCATTTGTGGATCTTAGCACCAATCCCTTATATTTGAGTATATAACCTGATATAACAGCAGGAGCCAGGAACATAAAAAGGAACCATGGAGGTATCGGTAAATGCAAAAAATATTTTTAAAGATCATACTGCCAGTGTTGAGAAGTGTGCAATGCTGTCACTTATTTTTATTATTTCTGCAGAAAACAAAGGGCTGGGCATGGTGCATGCCTGTAATTCCAGCACTAGGGAGTCTGAGGCACTAAGACTTTCAGTTCAAAACCAGCCTGTGCTACATAATTAGATCTCTTCTCTGAAAAAATAAAGGGAGGGAGGAAAGGAGGAAAAGAGGTAATATTTTGCTACTGTTAATGTTTCTTCTTAATCTCTTACTTTTTAAAAACCTCTTACTTTAATCCCTAATTTAGAGGAATGCTGATTTACGATAGAAGTGACAGAGGAATATCCATTTTATTTAGGAAATGTACTTGGCCCCATGAAATCTGTGAACGTGTATATACCAAGTATCTGCTAAGTACAATACAACTGAGATATAAAAATGCTACAAAACATGTCCTCAGGAGCTCACACTTCAGTGAAAAGACACTCCAAAGACCCACCAGAGGAATAGACAGTGGAGAACAGGGAACAATGAGGCCGCTGGGAGGGGAAAGAAAACCTGACAAAAGGGAACACTGAGGCTGAAGGCAAGCAGGGGGCCCACACATGTAAGTATCTGGCTAATCAGACAGCCTGGAAGGGAATGAAGACAGGGTTGTATGGGGGCAAGAGATGAACTCTAAGTCTGGAACATTGGTTGAGGGTCCCACCATTCTGAAGTGCACTAGTGTCTAAGTGACAGATACCCAGCTAATAAGGAAGGCACCAAAGCAGTGATGGCAAATCAAGTGCAGAATTACAGCCTCACATCTCAGATTTGGCCTTACTGTCTAACAGTGACATCTCTGCTAGAAAGCTAACCAGAGTTCAGAAGAAAACTCCAGGTGTGGCAGTACAAACCTATAATCCCAGTACTCAGAAGGTTAAGGCAGGAAGAGTATGGGTTCAAAGCCACCCTGGGCTACATAGCAAGTCTCTATCAAAAGAAAAAAAAAATCCATGGACTGGAGAGATGGCATAATCACTAAAATTTTTGGCTTGTAAGCACCAGGACTTGAATTTGAAATGCCCTCATGACATAAGTCGGGCTTGGTGGCACACACTCCAGCATTAGGGAGGTAGAGACTGAAGGATTTCCAAGATTGCTGGCCAGCCAGCCTAGTCTACTTGGCAATTTCCAGTCTAATGAGAGACCCTGTCTTTAAAAAAAAAAAAAAGATAGATGGCATTTCCAAGGAATGATATCCAAATTTGTCCTCCAGCCCCTATATGCTTGCATGTACACACACACGCACACGCATATGCACACACACAAACACACACCGGGGGCAGGGGTGGGGTGGGGACCAAGACACATTCAAAGGCTCGCTGAGCATCCTGCAGTTGACAACAAAAATGGGAGCCAAGAAGAAAGTGGTTGATGAATTTTCTAAGAAAGACTGATACAATATGAAAGCACTGACTCTGTTCAATATTAGAAATACTGGAAAACACGCTGGACATGGTGGCTTACACCTTTAATGCCAACACTGGGGAAGCAGAGGCAGGCAGATCTCTCTGAATTCAAGTCCAGTCTGGTCTACACAGTGAGTTCCAAGACAGCCAGAGCTACATAGTAAGACTCTGTCTCAAACAAACAGGAGAAACAGAAGGGAGGGAGGGAGGGAAGAAGGGAGGAAGGGGAGAAAGGGAAGGAGGGAGGCTTGGGACGGAGAGAGGCTTGGGATGGAGAGAGGGATAGAAAGATGATTGGGAAATATGAGTCATAACGTCACAAGGAACAAAAACTGCATCTGACAGATGCAGGGGTCATGAGTTACTTGCTGATCTGAAGAATGACAAAATTGCAGCTAATAACTGAGAATGTTCAGAGAAAAAACTTCCAGGGCATGGCCCTTACCTAGGACAAAATGTGTTCCATGGTCAAAAAACAGCAGACCAAGAAGCCACCAGATTCCTGGGGCCACCATCTCTCCTGGGTAAGTTCCTCAGCGCCCACTGTGCCTTGACTCCCCCAGCCTCATTCACCATCCCAGCTCCGCCACCCCACCTCTCCTCCTAGCCTAAGGATACTGGCCCATTTCTTGTCTTGGCACCCCAGACCCCTGGACTGACCTCTTAGCCCAGAATCCCCACTGCTTCCTGATCCTTTGCATCCAGACCAACCCAATACCTTCCTGTAGTCCCCAGGAGCCCTTGGGACCTCTTCCCACCCCCACCTCCCTTTGCATCCCTGGCCAGCACAGTCACCAGCTTCCTGGGGACAGCATCTTTCCTGGGTGAGTTCCTCAGAGCCCACTGTGCCTTGAAACCCCCAGCCTCATTCACCATCACAGCTCCCCACCCCATTTCCCCTCCTAGACTGGGCACTGGGCCATTTCTTACCTTGGCACCCCAGACCCCTTGACTGACCTCTTAGCCCAGAATCCCCACTACTTCCTGATCCTTTCTATCAAGAACTCAATTCCTCTCTGTAGTCCCCAGGAGCCCTCTGGGCCTGTTCCCATGCTGACCTCCCTTTGCATCTCTGGGGAGCACAGCCACTAGCTTCCTGGGGCCAGCATCTTTGCCCGGCCCTGGTCCCAGGCCAGCCCAGCCCGCAAATTCCTGAGGCTAGCATCTTTCCTGGAGGGATCCAGACCTTAGGAGAACTCCTGAGGGCATCTGAGCCTCATCTCACTTGGGCCTCTGTGGGAACTCCTAAGCTCAAGACAAAAACAATTTGACCACCCCAATATAAAATCAAAAGTGAGAACCTGAATCCTAGACCAACCAGCTTTTCATACGCAACAAGTAAACCACAAAGAAACATAAAGTTTACAAAAAGAAGCAGACCTAAGCTCAACAAAGGAAGGCTTGAGTCTCACACAAGAATCAGAAACTACAAAAGAAATTCACATATCAAA
>NW_008330333.1:2199520-2218040 GCF_000622305.1 Nannospalax galili
AATATACCCCCACCAAGCACCAATACTCCTCTAGGAGTACAATGAGAAACCCCTAGAGATAACACAGGACATGGAACTCAAAAGAACAATTATAAACATGATAATTCAGTGACTTTAAATAACACACAGAGAAATCAAAGAACTGAAGGAAGAGAGGGATAAACTTCTGAATGAATTCAGAAAAGAGTTAGAAATATTGAAAGACTACTCAGGCTGAAATTAAGATGGAAGTAAAACAGTAAGCCAATTAGAAACAAGAGAAAGCCTCAACAATAGGATAAATGAAATGGAAAATGAAATGGAAAACAGAATATCAAGACTGGAAGATAAAGTGGACGAATTAGACCACTCAAGCAAAGATAATGAAAAATTTAAGAAAACCCAAGAATGGAATATGCAGGGATTATGTGACACCATAAAAAGACCAAACTTATGAATCATAGGCATACAGAAGGAGAAGAATCTCAGGATAATGGATGGTATGGAGCAGATCTTCAACAGGACTGTAGAAGAAAATTTCCCAAAATTAAAGAAAGACATGACCATACAAATATAAGAAGCATGTAGAACACCAAATAGACAGGATCAGAAAAGAAACTCTCCAGGGCACATCAAAAGAAAAACAACAAATCATATATAAAGGAAAACCCATCAGAATTACAGCTGACTTTTCAGTACAAACTATAAAAGCCAGAAGAGCCTGGACCAAAGTATTCCCAGTTCTAAATGACCACAGATACAGCCGGATGTTTCTGGCCCGTTTGCAGTGCACATGCCTGGTTGTTCAGGCCGCACTTCTTCCATGACATAAATAGGCTGAAAGAATTCATGTCCACAAAACCAGCCCTTTAAAGAGTTCTTGAAGCAATACAAAGAGCTGAAGAAAGGAATGACTATACCCAAGGGGTTATGGAAAGAAACTTAAGGAAGGTGTAACTATGGAAATGCACAGCTGCATCAAGAATGTGTACAGAAATAAAAATGACAGGATTCAATACACATCTTTCATTAATGACTTTAAATAATGGACTGAACTCCCCAGTCAAAAGACACAGACTAGTTGAATGGATTAAGAAACAAAAAAAACATCTTTTTGTTGTCTGTAAGAAGTATGCATCTCACTTTCAAGGAAAGGTACTACCTTAAGGCAAAAGGATGGAAAAAAATTACCAAGTGAATGGTACTAAGAAAAAAGCAGGCATTGCAATTCTAATAGCTGATAAAATAGACTTCAAACTAAAACTAATCAGAAGAGATAAAGAGCGCCACTTCATTCTGATCAAAGGAACAATTGACCAACAAGATATTACAATCATGAACATATATTCACCAAACTCTGTTGTACACAACTTCTTAAAAACAGTACTACAGGACATTAAGATCCAGATTAATCCTAACTCATTAAGAGTAGGGAACTTCAATACCCCATTGTCTCCATTAGGTAGGTCAACAGGACAGAATTAACAAAGAAACATCTGAATTAAACAATACCATATATCAAATGGGCCTAACAGACATCTACCAAATATTCTACCCAAGCACCAAAGAATACACTTTCTGTTCGGTGCCCCACAGAATCTTCTCCAAAATCGACCATATACTGGGTCACAAAACAAACCTCAACAAATACAAAAAGATTGAAATAATTCCATGCATTCTATCAAACCACAATGCAATAAAGCTCAAAACCAACGCTTGAAGAAGCCCTAGTCACTACACAAACTCATAGAGATGAAACAACACACTCCTAAATAATAAGTGGGTCAAAGAAGAAATTAAGAAAGAAATAAAAGAATTCCTGGAATTCAATGGAAAGGATAATACAACACAACACAGCCCTCAAGACACCTGAAAAGCAACAACAAATGAAACCCAGACTAAGCAGACAAAAAGAAGAAGAAATAACAAAAATCAGAGCAGAAATTAATGAAATAGAAACAAACAATAGAATCAACGAATCCAAGCTGGTTTCTTGGAAAAGATTAACAAGACTGACAGACCGATAGCCCAGTTAACCAAAAGAAAGAAACAGCACCTCCAAATCAACAAGATCAGAGATGAAAGGGGAAACATCACAACAGACACCAAAAAGATCCAGAACATTATAAGGGAATACTTTAAAAACCGATATGCTACTAAATTTGAAAACCTAAAAGAAATGGACAGATATCCATCAAAAAGCATGGGAACCACAAAAACTACACCAAGAATAGATCAACAGCTTAAACAGACACATAACACAAAAAAATGACCAAAAAAAGCCCAGGACCAGATGGATTTACAGCAGAATTCTATGAGACATTTAAAAAAGATCTATATCCAATATTACTTAAGTTATTCAAAAAGATAGAAACGGAGGGAGAACTTCCAAATTCCTTCTATGAAGCCAGCATCACTCTAGTACCAAAGCCAGGTAAAGACACAACCAAAAAAGAAAACTATAGACCCATATCCTTAATGAACATAGATGCAAAAATTCTCAACAAAATAGTTGCAAACCACATACAGACACACATCAAAAAGATCATCCACCATGAGCATGTCGGCTTTATCCCAGAGATGCAGGGATGGTTCAATACATATAAATATCATAAATCATATAAATGGACTCAAAGACAAGAACCACATGGTCATAGATGCAGAAAAGGCATTTGACAAAATCCAGCGTGCATTTATGCTCAAAGTCCTAGAGGGAATTGGACTGGAGGGAACATACCTCAACATAATTAAAGCCATATATAACAAACCCACAGCCAACATCATTCTAAATGGAAAAAAACTGGAAGCATTCCCATTGAAATCAGGAACCAGACAAGGCTGCCCACTATCCCATCTTCTCTTTAACATAGTACTTGAAACTCTTGCAAGAGCAATAAGACAAGAGAAGGAAATTAAGGGAGTAATAATTGGAAAAGAAGAGATCAAATTATCCCTTTGTGCAGATGATATTATCTAAGAGATGTCAAAAATTCCACCAGAAAATTCCTAGACAATTAACACTTTCAGTAAAGTGGCAGGTTACAAAATTAACCTACAAAAGTCTGTAGCCTTTCTATATACCAATAACAAGCATTCACAGAAAGAGTACTTGGAAACACTCCCTTTCATAATAGCTGCAAAAAAATAATAAAATATCTTGGAATAAACCTAACCAAAGACATTAAAGACTTCTATAATGAAAATTTTAAATCTTTAAAGAAAGAGATTGAGTGAGGAAAACATCAAAAGATGGAAGGACCTCCCATGATCATGGATTGAAAGAATTAATATTGTGAAAATGACCATCCTACCAAAAGCCATTTATAGATTCAATGCAATGCCAATCAATATCCCCATGACATTCTTCACAGAATTGGGAAAAAAAATCCTAAGATTCACATGGAAGCACAAAAGACCTCAGCTAGCCAAAGCAACCCTGAGCACTAAGAGCAATGCTGGGGCGATAACTACACCAGATTTTAAACTGCATTACAAAGCTGTAATCATAAAAACAGCATGTCACTGGCATAACAATAGACCCATAGATCAATGGAACAAAACTGAAGACCCAAATATGAGTACGTGCAATTTCAGCCACCTGATATTTGACAAAGGGGCCAAGAACATTCACTGGAGGAAAGACAGCATGTTCAGCAAATGGTGCTGGCAAAACTGGATCTCCACCTGTAGAAGAATGAAATTAAATCCCTATCTTTTACCTTGCACAAAAGTCAACTTCAAATGGATCAAAGACCTCAATGTGAAGCCTGAAACTCTGAAACTGTTAGAAGAAAACATTGGCAATAACCTACAAGATATAGGTGTAGGAAAGGGTTTTCTAAACTGGACATCAATTGTTCAGGAAACAAGGTCAAGAATCAACAAACCAACCTCATTAAACCAAAAAGCTTCTGTACATCAAAAGAAGCAACCACGGACGTGAAGAGAAAACCCACAGAATGGGAGAAAATCTTCACCGGTGACACATTTGACAGAGGTTTAACATCCAGAATATATTACAAACTCAAAAAACAAAGAATCAAGAAAGGAAGTAACCCAATTAAAATATGGGCTAAGAAGCTGAACAGAGAGCTCTCAAAAAAAGAAATAAAGATGGCTAAGAAACACCTTAAAAGGTGTTCAGCATCATTAGTAATTTAGGGAAATGCAAATTAAAACCACTTTAAGATTTCATCTTACCCCAGTCAGACTGCCCAAGATCAAGAGAACAAATGATACCAAATCTTGGAGAGGATGCAGAGAGAGGGGAATGCTCATCCACTGCTGGTGGGATTGCAAGTTTGTTCAACCCCTATGGAAAGCAGTGTAGAGAACTCTTAAAAAACTACAAATGAACCTACCATTTGACCCAATTATACTGCTCCTTGTCATATCCCCAAAGAACTCATCCTATTGCAGAGACTCTTGTACATCCATATTTGTTGCTGCTCTTTTCACAATAGCTAAGAGATGGAAGCAACCTTAGTGTCTCTCAACTGACAAGTGGATAATGAAAATGTGGTTCATTTATACGACGGAGCTTTACTGAGCAGTAAAGAAAGATGGGAAATCATGAAATTGCAGGTAAATGGATGGAACTAGAAACTGTTATACTAAGTGAAGTAACACAGACTCAGAAAAAAAATGATGTACATTCTCCCTCACATGTGGATCATAGCCCCAAATCCTTATATAAATGAGTATGTATCCAGACATAACTACAAGAACCAGGATAATGAAAAGGAAACAGGGAGGTAAATGAAAAGAAAGAATCTGAAAAAGAAGAACAGTAGGAAACAGGTGTTAACAAGGGAAGTATGGACAATAATGGGGTTATTTCAAGGGGAGAGGGGAGGGAAGGTTATACAAGGAACCTTGGGGATAAAGGGAAAGAAGGAGCTCAAGAGAGGTGGGACCATACAAGAAGGGTATTATTAAGGGACAAACAGGAAAAATGGGGGCACTTTAAATGGGGGAAATCATGGTGGAAAGGTTACACAATTGAGAAATAATGTCTAGTTTTTAAAAAAAACAGAAGGAACCATATTAATCAAACAACCTGACAAATTATACATACAACTAGCTCAAGGAATGTATGTCTAAGCAAGGTTTACCTGAGAACCTTTGGTCTTTGCCCAAGCTTTATCTACATGGCACATGGTAACTAAAAGTATCAGACTGGTGGAACTAACCTTGGATGTTTAACAGCCATACTTTGAGGCCTACGCTAATTTGGTCAGAGGGACATAAAAGACAGCTTTTGCTCCTTGACCTCCTAGGTCGACTAAGTTCCAGGGGACTATGAGCATCTCTCAAAATGTCCTGTAACTATCCCCACCAAATGGACTTGAATCAGTATCCAGTCTATAAAGAGGAGGGTCAACACAGAGGAAACATTTCCTCCATGCTTCCAATGAAGACAGTCACAGTCGAGTAGGATCTTTGGCTTATCATCACATACATGGCACTGGTAAAAGAAAGGAGTCAGGGGCTCCTCCCAAACCCACGTGATCCCTGAGGAACAGATCCTCAAATGGCCTTAAGAGTAAAAATAAACTGGTTTATCTGGGCCAATTGTATGGTCTTAAACACCCCAAAGGAAAGTATAACCAAAGATTAAAGGGATCAATATAATTCTTTAAGAGTTCATATGTATAGCTAAAGGCTACATAACAAGAAACAATGCCAAGACAGGAGATACCTTCCTTTGAGCTGTTGGCCAGGGTGGCCCAAGAGACCCCCAGATAGTAACCCAGCATAGAACTGGGAAAATGAACAGCAGACCCCAATCTTATCTAAAGGAATATTGGCAACTGGTTTCTGCTAGATGAGGAAGCGCTCATCTTCCTAAAATAGGGAACTCTAGATAGGCTGACTAGATTCAGTGGATGGACAAGCACTGGGGAACAGGGCGCCGACAACACAGTGGACAGTAACAGAGATCTGACAGAGTATATGGGCTAGAGTGGAGGGGTGGATGAGGCTATGGGTGGGTGCCATTTGGGATGTGGGTATATAGATGAGTAAGATTGTTTGGGATGTTCTGTATGAAAAATCAACAAATAAGCTGGGCGTGGTGGTGCACACCTATAGTCCCAGCACCTGGGAGGCAGAGGCAGGTGGATCTCTGTGAGTTCAAGGCCAGCCTGGGGCTTACAGGGAGACCCTGCTTCAAAAAGACCAAAAACAAAATCAACAAATAAAACAAAAATGGCTCAGCAGTTAAGAACACTGGTTGCTCTTGCAGAAGACCTGGGTTTGAATCCCAGCACCCACATGGCAGCTAACAACTGTCCGTAACTCCAGTTCCAGGGAATACGACAGCCTCTTCTGTTCTCAGCAGACATTGCACGACACGGGTGCACTTACCTACATGCAGGCAATACACTCATATACATAAAATAAAAATAATAAATAAAAAATTTTTAAAAAAAAGAAAAATAGCAAAACATAAGGACACATTTAAGAAGTGTGTGAGGGCACAGCTGGGGATGTTCCACAGGGCAAAGAACAGCCAGTTGAGGGTACTCCAATTGCCTCATCCTGTGTCCTTGTTCAGCATGGAAGAAGTCAGAGTAGTCTGTACACCAATTCCCTATTGGCAATTTGGGTAACCTCTAGTGAGGATGGTGTGATAAGAATAGGAGGTAGGAATTCACTAGGCAGTTAGGTTAAAAAGACCCCAAAGAAAAATAGCCGGTTTTTTTACTAAAACTGACAATGTCCTTGGGCCTCTTAGCAACATACTCTGTTCCAAAGGCCAAAAATGTCAAAAATATTTGGGAGCTTTTATCTAATCCTTAAAAGATTTTAGGGTTACCTCATCAGAAGGGGGGAATGTTAGAGTAGCCAAAAGCCCCATTAAAAAATAATAAATCAAAGAAGAAAGAATACATGAAGTTATCAGAAAAATGTGATGGGGAGATATGGGAGGAGTTGGAGGGGAGGGAGTGGGCATGGATTTGATCAAAACACCTTATATGCATATATGAAATGCTCAATAAATTATTTACTTAAAAAAAACAGCCAGTTGAAAGCACTTTTTCTCTTTTGTGTTTTATCTGTCTTAACTCACAATTTTAGTTTTCAATAACCCCCTTAATAAAAAAAAAAAAGAAAGAAAGAAAGAGAAGAAAATCACACACAGAAATGCTTAGAGTGCTGGGAAATGAAGCAAGAAGTTTCCTTCTCTATGTTGCCTTTTTTTTTTTTTCCGTTTTGCTGTTTTCTGGTTAAGGAAAGCATCTCCAAGTTCATAAAAATGAGGAACTAAAATTAGACAGAGAAGAATTGAACCTTGACTCACAGTAGGGAAAACATTATTTTTAAACTGAGTAATATTTATAGGTCTGAGCTTTATGAAGACGGAAGACCTAGCTAACTTATGTGGGTGGTATGGCTCGGGGAAAGACACAGATTGGAGGACAGCCCTCCACACAAATTGTTTGTGTTCCTGGAACTACAGGAACCTTGAATGTGCCTTCTCCCGTGAATCACAAATTAGAGCTAATAACAACAGAGTACCTGAGAAACTAGCCACTTCACATTACACAACGGGCTGTGTACCACTTACATCAGACCACACGCTGGCTCCCTGCTTCTGTCCCACCCCAAGAGAGGCCCCTGACAAGGAAGAGCTAGTCCCACGGGAAATACTAATTCCTGCTGAACAAGTGACTGTTTCTCAGCATGCCAGGTCAAAGCTGAACAATTATGCTTATGAGGCTTTCTAAAAAGACATCAGTGAAATGGAAGACGCTTCACCAGGTTAAAACCATATTCATCTTGACATTCACAGATCTGCTCACAAACCTTCCTGGGAACTTTGCCTCCCACCACAGCATACATCACACCCACAGGCTCTCCATCATAGCAGGTGGGTGGGTGGGGGGAGCTGTCTGCAAGGCAGAAGGTAGGAGATGAAAGAGCTGAGAGGAGGCAGGGGAGGCCAGTCTTTCTGTTCTGGGGCACATGGAAGAGGGGAAGGAATGGCATGAAAGAAGATTCTCTGCCTAGTGCTTTCCAGAGGGTCAGTTGGAACTATGGCTGCATCCTGTGTACTAGGACAAAGAAGGGTGTGAAGGAAGCCCTCCAACACTCAGCCCAAGGGTTCCCACAATTTTAGTGAAAGAAAGAACAGGCTCATCTCAGGCAGACATCTGAAGATGAAAGACCCAGAAAGCTTCTCAAGACACATTAGCATCCAAAAAGAGCCAGTGACTGGGGGCAGGGCAGAGAGAATAATGAAACTTATTGTACCAGGGTAAGATACAGGTTTTATCCATTTCTGTTTCCATAAATATAGCGAAAAGAAACAAAAAGAGGGGGGCTAGAAAAAATAGCCTGACACTATTTAGCACACCAAAAAGTAGTACTAACTCTATATCATCAATGTCAAGATTCTGGTGAGAGGTTATGTTTGAAAAGTGACCAGGTAGTTAGTCATGGGGGGTAATTAAAGTTCCAGAACCAACATGGTGGCACAAGCAGACTCAGAGAAAGATTCAGCCTTGCTCATCACAGCTCACCACAGATACCAGCTTCTAAACAAGAGCACAGTACAGTGTGTCTGTGCCTAGCCACTGGCCCACAACTGAGTTTCCTGGCAATGGATCCCTGGTACCTGCCTGTCTCTGTCTACCCTGACTGTGGTAATCTGATCAGTTCACCATGCTTTTCAGGGCTATTTTTCTGTAGTTCTGCAATGGACAACAATATTAAGTCCCCCTCAGCAGGTCCACACTGACTGCACACTGAAGTAACCTCGGGATCCTCTCTAATCCAGATCATAGGATGTCTATACCATGTGAATATGAGATTGATAATACAGTAAAGCTAGCAGAACCTGCAGGTCTGCCTCTGGAGAGGCCTCTCTCTCCTTGTTCTCCCCAGTCAACATGCTCTCTCCTCTATCTTAGGAATTGGCCACCAGGACCAAAGAATTCTTCTTGCCCATGCTCTATCAGCAGACACCCTTCCCCTGTACACGGAACCTGAAGCCATCTTGACTTATCTATAAGCATTCTTATGCACACCTTGTAAGTGAAGGAATCCTGTCTGTCTAAATGATGGTTTTGCACATGGATTTGTCTGTAAAAATCTTCTCTTTCTTAAGAAGAGCGAGGGAGGGGCTGAAGAGATGACAGTGGTTAAGATCACCAGCTGCTCTTGCAGAGGACCCGGGTTCGATTCCCAGCACCTACATAGCAGCTAACAACCATCTATAACTCCAGTTCCAGGGAACCTAATGCTCTCTTCTGACCTCCATGGGTACTGCACAACACTGGTGCACCTTACCTACATGCAGGTAATATACTCATACACATAAAAACTAGTAAAATATAAAAAAGAAGAGCAAAGGAAAGGGCTTGGCAGTACGTACACTGCATGACTCAGGAGAGTACACAGGTTCTCAGTTTCAATAAAATGTGCTGAAGAAAATAAGACTCTTTGCTCCATAGTCAATCCTATTACTACCAGATACCCTGATACCATGAAGGGAGTGCCCCAGGCAGCCACTGGAAAAGTACATCCTATTCCCCAAGGTAACCTAATACACTGGCACCTCGCTTGCAGATCAGTCCTCCTAAATTACACAACTCTGAACACAGTAATGAAGACACTGAATCTGCAAAACTGTGACCTTGACCCCAAACCCTGATGTTCTCCCAAAGATCTCTGTCCCTCCCAAAACAAAGGCTGCAACAGCACCATCTACCTCATATCTTTCTGCTCGACACCTACATAAATCTGTTTCTCTCTCTCTCTCTCTCTCTCTCCCTCCCTCCCTCCCTCCCTCCCTCCCCCCACCTCTGTGTTGGGACAGGGCCTCACTATAGAATTTCCATTCACCACAAACTCATGATCCTCCTGCCTCAGCCTCCTATGTGCTGGGATTACAGGTGAGCACCACCACCTCCAGCTCGCTAATCACATTTTTTAATCAACAATTTCCTCGTCCTACAGTATGATCTACTTAATTATTAACAATGCTTTGGTAGACTCCGCTCTGGTGGGTTAGCTGGCCTTTGGTGGCAGCAGCATTTAGATGTAATTCATAAACTATGCAATTTATTCACTTAAGGTATAAAAGTCAGTAATCCTTGGTATATTTTGCCTCTTCACTTTTTTCTTTTTTGAGACTGGGTCTCTGTACCCTAGAATGACCTTGAACTCATGGCCCAGGAAGTTCATTTCTGGGATTACAAGTGTGTGCCAGCCTGACCTCAGAACCTGTCATCATCCCAAGAAGAAAGCCCTGTTCCCATTAAGCAATCATTCCCTGTTCTCCCAAATGCTAGCACCAGGCTGCCATCTGTCTGTTTTCTAGCTCTAGGATTTGCCTGTGCTAAACATTTCATGTGACTGGAATTCTACTATACCTAGAATGTGTGTCTGGCTTTGTCACTGCTCTTGTTTCCAAGGGTCATCCATGGTGCAGCATGTGCCAGTGCTGCATTCCTTTTATGGCTGAATAATATTCTACCTTGTGAACAGACCACGTTGTGTTCATCCATTCACCTGCTGATGGACATTCAGTTGATTTGGACTTTTTGGCTGCCATGAACATTAGTGCACAAGTTTGTTCAAGAGTGATATGTCTTCGGTGCTCCTGGGTGCATTCCTAAGAACAGAACTGCTGGGAATATGCACTCTGTCTCTCACCTCTGAGGAATTGCCATACTGCCATCCACAGCAGCTGCACCGTCATCCCACATCTCCACCAACAGAGCTGGGCACATGCTTGGAGGTTTTGAGTCAGTACCCTTGTGTTCTCTGTAACAGGCACTCAAAACCTGTGTTTAACTGATGGATGTACACAAAAGTAGCTTAAAAAAAAAAAACAGCAACTGAGAGGCAGGCGAATCTCTGTGAGTTCGAGGACAGCCTGGTCTTTATAGTGAGTTCCAGGTCAGCTGGGGCTACAGGGAGACCCTGTCTCAAAAAGAAAAAAAAAAAAAAAAAAAAATTAAGAAAGAAACCCAGCAACTGGGAATGATGGTGCATACCTGTACCTGGGAACACAGACAGGAGGATTGCCATGAGTTTCAGGCCACTACATAGTGTGTTCCAGGCTACACAGTGAGACTGTCTCAATACAACATAATAAAGCAAAACAAAACAGTAAAATGAAGTCTGACCACAGAGTACCGATCACCTTCTAGCACATTCTCTGCCTGACATCTGCTGTGGCTCCCCTTGTCTGCTAGGAAGCTCCTCCCACCTACCCTGAACAATTTTATCTATAGGTGTCAGTAACATCTCAACTGAATAGTAAGACACATTTCCTGGAACTCTGTGCCTGAGGGCTGCTTAACAGCTTTGGAGGCCATCCACGGTGGCCAGTATAATCCATTCTGAACTGGCCCACAAGGTCACCTTTTCTGGTGGGGAGAGACACCACTAGCTAGGAAGAGAGTCTGGCCCAGGTCAGACTGGTCCCACCCTCCCCAACGTCTTAGCAAGGCCTTGCTGACCTCCCACGTCACCTGCCCTGCCACAGAGGGCCTTTGCCTCTTCCTCTGCTGACTCAAAGTTCCATTTTCCCCTCTTTTACCCTAAGTCACACTGACACTCAGTTACACTGACAAGTTTACATATTATCCCTTGTTTTAACTACATGAAAACAAAATAAAAATGAACTATGAACTGATGACCATGTTTGGGAGCAGAGTTCTCTCAGTAGCCAGTGTTTCTCTTGAAAACATTCTATATTAAGGAAGTGTGTGGGAACACGGCTGGCTATGGAAAGTATCCCATGTCCCAGCCTCTTGGGATAGCTGGCAAGAAAACTGCAGCCCGGCTGGGTACAGGGCCTGTGGGCTCACTTGACCCACAGAAGCCAGAAGGGAAGCCTCGTTACCACACTGTACAAGGCACTTCAAGTTCATTTGAACGAGAAAGTTCCTAGAGTTTTTTGAAATATTCTATATTTAAATAGTATTTTTTAAAGCTTGCCCTAAATACCAACTGTTTACCACACAATCCCAAGGTGGTCACATTTATCCATTAAAAAAAAATTTTTTTAAAAACAGGTTCTCAATATGAGACCAACATTACAATTTTATTTACTTTTCTTTGAGACAGCATCTCCCTGTAGCCTCAGCTGACCCAAAACTTGCTATCTAGACCAGACTGGCCTTGATCTCATAGAGATCTGCCAGCCTTGTACCTCCTCGATGCTGGGATTAAAAGCGTATGCCACCACGCTCAGCCATGCATTTTAATTTTATCCTAATCACAATATTATTCCAAATTATAGTGAACAAAGTAATTCTTTTGATCAAGATTGTATAATTCAAAGCTGGGTGTGGCAACACCTATAATCCTAGCACTCAGGAGGCTGAGGAAGGACAACTGAAAGTTTAAGACTAGTCTGGATGACACATTGAAATCCTATCTCAAAAAAAAAGCAAACAAATGAAAAGATTACATAATTTATAGAATATCTATTACTGACGCTTCTCTTTAAACTGTGAGGATGCTTTCCAAAATATCTACCTAGCAGATATGATTTTCCAAAGAGTCTCTTCACAAGTTCCTCAATGTTGAAAATGGCAGTAGTTTGTCAAAAGCGACACAGTGCTATCATGTGACCCAGCAATTCTATTCCTAGGCATAGACCCCAAAGAACTGAAAACATACTCATACAAAAACTTGCACACAAATACTCATAGCAGCACTATTGAGTATAGCCAAAAGGTGGAACCCAAATGTTCATCAACAAGTGGATGATAAATAACATATGGTCTAAACATACAATGGAGTATTATATACCCATTAAAAGGAATGATTCATGCTATCACATGGCTGAACCTTGAAAAGATATAAGCAAGAGAAGCAAGCTATAAGAGGCAATGTACTGCAGGATTTCATGTACAGGAATTGTCTAGAGTAGGTGAATCCTAGAGATAGAAAGAGGAGTGGCTGCCAGGTGCTGGGTTTGCGGGGCGGGGGTGGGGGGAATGGAGAATGGCTGCTTACTGGGAACACAGCATTTATTTTGGTGTGATGAAAGTGTTTTGGAACTACAGAGAAATGACAATGACACAACATTATAACTATACTTAGTGTCACTGATTCGCTTGCTTTGAAACAGTTGGTTTTGGTCTCCCTGTAGTCCCAGTTGGCCTGGAACTCGCTATATAGACCAGGCTGGTCTTGATCTCAGAAATCTGTCTCCCGAGTACTGGAATTAAAGGCCTGCATGACCACTCTGGGCTAAAACAGTTGGTTTTATGTTGTGCAAATTTCACTTCAATGTTTTAAAAAGCTAACAGCACAATGGAAACCCAAAGTAACAGCAACGCCTGGGGAAAGAGGCAGATTGTGAGCCCTGAACAAGCTGCTAGAGCTCACAAAGCCCCACATAGTAGGGTAGCAAGAGAGACTGTTGTGTTGTGTTACATTGTGTAGTGTTGCGTTGTGCTTTACTTGAGATAGGGCCTCACTCTACATGTAGCCCAGGCTGGCTTTGAATTCTCAGCCATCCTCGTGCTTTAGTGTTCCAAAAGCTAGCATTATAGGCATAAGCTGCCACACCCAGCTTCCTCTTGTTTTGTTTTTTGTTTTTTGAGACGGGGTCTCGCTCTTGCCCAAGCTGGCCTAGAACTTGTGCTGCTCCTACTGCCTCAGTCTCTGAGTTCTGGAAGACAGGCATGAGCCACTATCCCTGGTGTGCACTCAGTCTTAAACCAGCCTCTGTCCTGATGAGCATCTGTTGGGAAAACTGATGTGGCTTACACTCACTCACTTCAGTGTCTGAGCCCTCGCCTTGCATCACCAGAGGACACGGTGTTCATCTGACTGTGCATCTGTGTATCACTGGTCTTGTTTACCTCGGGACAAGCTACCTCAGGCAGGAGCTTTTATCACCATGTGTCCCAGTGCTTTAGACAGGGCCTGGCATGTGTCTGTAGATGAAGAAAAGACTGACTCCAGCTGCACTTGTTGAGTGTGCCTCTGAGCTGCAGTCACAGCAAGCTGCCCTGTACCAGAGTCATGGCCTTAGAGGCCCCAGACACGGGGCACTCTGAGATTAGGGCTTAAGGGAGAGACACTTTTGTAAAGCACTGATTGTGAAGTAGCATCAAATGTGTGGGTTTCAGGGATGATGAAAACAGGTTTTGGGGAAGAGGGTGGTAGGGTAAAATCAGTGTTCTCTGAGCATCTAGTAGGACCCAGTATCTTTATGCACCTGATCTCATGAAACCTAATCCATACCCTTCAAGCCGGGTGATTCTCTTTACTGAGGAGAAAATAAATACATTAATTAAACTACACACCATTTTAAAGGAACTACATACTGACATACTACATTGGAAAATAAACACACACACTAACAACCCGCAATGGGCAGATTGGTTGTTGACAGGGCCCTTCCAAAAGTGCAAACCTACCTAACACAAATGACAAGCCCGCACTGTGTCAGCACTACTGAATGTCAGATGACCAAATTTCTGGGATGAAAAGTCCATACACCTATACCTTCAGTTTAAACCAAAGAGGAAGAAAGCTAGCCATTTCTTCCTTGACAGTATATTAGGGAACACACAAAATTTCTATACGTGTAATCGTTTCTATAGTCTTTCAGATGTTTCTTGAAAAATACTTTTGCAAAATTCTGGTGTACTTTAATAAAAATCAGGCTTTCCTTAACACCCACATTTTAAGTTTGTAATATAACTTGTTATAGAATTCATTAATAATTATTAATTATAGAATCTAGCCTAGAATTTCTAACTTTTATTTCTACATATACAAAAGAAATCTTTTTGGTCTTATGGAAGGCATGCTGTCTCGACTGAGACATAAATTTGATTCAAATTTCTTTCTCTTCCCCTTTAAAAGTATGCAAAAGCTGGGAGCAGAGGCCCAGGGAAGTGGAGACAGGAGGATCAGCAGCTCAGGGGCAGCCTCAGCTACACAGTGAGTCTGAGGTCAGACTGTTACACAGTCTGCATCTCAAAAATGGAAAAACAAAAGAATAAACAACAAATGTTTAAACATATCAGCACTAACACATTTATCCTGAATTCAAGTACCTAGCAAATTCACTTAAAATTTAGTTAGCAACCAAAAAAACGGCATAAAGATAGAATTCTTAATTGTTTCCTTTGTTTTATTTTCTAGGTTTTGTTGTTTTGTTTTTGAGGCAGGGTCTCAAGTACCCCAGGCTGGCCTTGAACTCTTTATGTGGGCAACCTTGAATTCCTGATCCTCTTTCCCCCAGCTCCAGAGTGCTGAGATTACCAGTACCAGCACCACCAAGCCTAGCTAGAATTCTTAGTTCTTTTAATCAAACTGCCTGTGCAGGACTAACATGCTTGAATGCTTTTTGTTTTTACAGAACAAAGTAAAAACCAGAGTAAATCTGCTACAAGAAAATATACTAACAGCTACATAAGGGCTGACAGCAAAAGAGCAAGCAGAAAAATTATTTTTAAAATGTAAGAACTGGAAAAAACAGAACAATCTTGGTTTGCTTAAAGCAAAGCAAAAAAATCCTATTTTTAAAAGGAAATTGCTATATTAATAAAAGCCAAATAACAAGCACTAAAAATAACTGAGTCATCAAGAAAATTACATTTTATTTGGCATATTTCATTTTTATGAAAGTGTTTCATACATTTTAGAAACATGGAACTAGATGTTTAGACTGGATAAAAAAGGAAACTTTTGCTGGGCAGGCATGGTAGCTCAGGCATGTAATCCCGACACTCAGGAGGCTGAGGCAGGAGGCTTGCCAAGAATTCAAGGCCTAGCTGGGCTACAAAGTGATACCTGGTCTCCAAGATAAATTAATTAATTAATTAATTAATTAATTAATTTTATGAAAGTGTTTCATATATTTCATACACAAATGCATACATACATAATTAATTAATAGGAAGTAAATACTTCTAGGTTAACTAATGGTATAAATCTTCAGCTCTTCAGAAAACTCAGCCATCCAGAAAGACTTGCTATAATTTGTAGTTACATCTAAGAAAAGATCAAGAGGATGGATTCATACCCAACCACATGCTTCCCCTAAAGCTGGCTACTAAGGAGCTAGCTGAGAGAAGGGAAAGGCCCCAAGAACTTAATATTTAATCAAGCTGGAGAAGCCTAGAAGAGAGGCTGCCTGTTAAACAAAACAAAACAAAACAAAACAAAACAAAACAAAAAAACCTTAACAGGGGTCATATGAAACATTCACACCAAATTAGAATTCATAACTATTCTCATTTAATTGTGCCTTTCAGGAAAAATTATAAACACTGGTGAAAACTAAACAGCTACATTTCAGTCGAGGTATATTATTAAATAACAAAAGTGGGGTTTTTTGTTATTTCAGCTTATTTTCAATCAATCTGGTTATTTAGCAAAAGAAGCTAGATACCGAAAGACCTACGATTCTACTTATAGTAAATGTCCAGAATAGGTTCTATACCATCAGAAGCAGAAGCTGGTAGGGAGGTTTAGGGGAGGTATGGGAAGTGATGGCTGAAAGGTAATAACAATTCCTAAAATTGATTGTAAAGACAGTCACACAGCTCTATTATAAACCATTGAACTATATCCTATAAATGGAGTCAATTGCATGCCATGTGAATTCTAGCTCCAAAAAAAGCTGGTATGAAAAATAAATCAAATAAGAGCTTCAAATTATCAACCAAGCTGAGAATCTTGCTGACTGCACACCTCAGACAAGGCTGCTGAAAGAAACAGAAACCATATTGCACAGGGGAGTACCTCCAGTAGAGTGTATAGAACTGGAAATTTAATAGCTCCTAAATAAAGTAACAGCATGACCACAGCTAGGAAAGCAAACATTTTCAGTTGAACTTGGGAGTGGCAGAGGGACAAAGCTAACATCTTAAAACCAACAGTTCTCAAAGTGCTCCAGATAAAAATTCTTTCTTCGGGGGCTGGAAAGATGGCTCAGCGGTTAAGAACGCTGGTTGTTCTTGCAGAAGACCCGGGTTTGAATCCCAGCACCCACATGGCAGGTAACAACTGTCCATAACTCCAGTCCCAGGGGATCCAACAGCCTCTTCTGACCTCCGTGGGCATTGCACGACATGGGTGCACTTACCTACATACAGGTAATACACGCATACACACAAAATGAAAATAATAAATAAAAATTTTTTTAATTCTTTCTCCCTCTGCTTCCCTGGGCCTGCACGACCTGCAGGCCTCTCTCCAACCTGCAGGCTCTCTCCAGGGTAAATCGATTATTCCCTCCAGTCTCTCCTCCTAGCCTGGGCCCTGTCCCATTCTTTGTCTTGGTGCTCTAGACACTGGGGGAACCATCACTGCTTCCTGATCCCTTGCATCCAGACCAACTCAGTTCCTTCTCGGGTCCCCAGGAGCACCCTGGGCCTGGCCCCACCCTCACCTCCCTCTACTTCCCTGGGCCTGCACAACCCTCTAGCCTCTTTCCTGGACACCAGGGATGACCTTTCCTCTTCCTGATCCTTTGCATCCAGACCAACCCAGCTCCACAGTGCAGTCCCCAGGAACCTTTGGGACCGCTTCCCGCCCCCATCTTCCTTTGCATCTCTGGGTGGCACGGCCACCAGTTACCCTAGACCAACATCTTTCCTGGGCCCGGCTCCCAGGCAAGATCAACCCCCAAACTCCTGAGGCCAAAATCTTTCCTGGAGGGATCCAGACCTTAGGAGAAAGAAAGCCTGAGAGCATCTAATCCTCATCTGACTTGGGCCTCTGTGGGAACTCCTGAAGACAAAAGCAATCTGGCCACTCCAATATAAAATCAAAAGAGAGAATCAGAAGCTTAGAGGAACCAGCTTTTCATGTCCAAAAAGTAATCCACAAAGACACATCAAGTTCACAAAAACAAGCAGACCTAAACTTGAAGGCCTGAGTCTCACACAAGAATCAGAAACTACAAAAGAAATTCACATTTCAAAATCACAGAGAAAAAATAATAACATGAAAAACCAAAATAACATATCCCCACCAAATACCAACAGTCCTCTAGAGGAGTACAATGAGAACCCCCTAGAGATAATGAAGGACATGGAACTCAAAAGAACAATTATAAACATGATAAAAGAATTCAGTGAATTTAAAGAACACACAAAGAAATCAAAGAACTGAAGGAAGATAGGGATAAATTTCTAAATGAATTCAGAAAAGAGTAAGAAATATTGAAGAACACTCAGGCTGAAATGAAGAAGGAAGTGAAACACTCAGTAAGCCAATTAGAAACAACAGGAGAAAGCCTCACCAATAGGATGAATGATTTGGGAAACAGAATATCAAGACTGGAAGATAAAGTGGACGAACTAGACCACTCAAGCAAAGATTTTTAAAAATTTAAGAAATCACAAGAATGGAATATTCAGGAATTGGGTGACACCATAAAAAGACCAAACTTACAAATCATAGGCATACAGGAAGGAGAAGAATCACAAGGTAATGGCATGGACGAGATCTTCAACAGAATCGGGGAAGAAAATTTCCCAAAATTAAAGAAAGACATGCCCCTACAAATACAAGAAGCACTAGCTACTCTTGCAGTGGACCA
>NW_008330333.1:2218533-2218855 GCF_000622305.1 Nannospalax galili
AAAGTACAGCTATATCAAGAATGTAAACAGAAATAAAAATGACAGGATTCAACACACATCTTTAATTAATAACTTTAAATAATAATGGACTAAACTCCCCAGTCAAAAGGCACAGACTAGGTGAATGGATTAAGAAACAAAATCCATCTTTTAGTTGTCTTCAAGAAACTCATCTCACTCTCAAGGACAGGAAGAACCTTAAGGTGAAGGATGGAAAAAAATATACCATGCAAATGATACTAAGAAAAAAGCAGGTGTAGCAATTCTAATATCTGACAAAATAGACTTTAAACTAAAACTAATCAGAAGAGACAAAGAGGGC
>NW_008330333.1:2219973-2220554 GCF_000622305.1 Nannospalax galili
CCTAAAGGCATGGGAACCACAAAAACTAAACTAAGAAGCTATTAACAGCTTAAACAGACCCATAACACATAAGGAAATTGAAACAGTAATACAAAAAAAATTGACATATGTTCTCCCTCATACATGGATCCTAGAACCAAACCCTGATAAGTGAGTATGTATCCAGACATAACTACAGGAACCAGGATAATGGAAAGGAAACAGGGAGGTAGAAGAAAAGAAAGAACCTGAAAGAGAAGAACAGGACACAGGCCTTAATAAAGAAGATATGGATAAAATTGAGTTAGTTTAAGGGAAGGGGGACGGAAGGGTATATAAGGAACCTAGGGGATAAGGGAAAGAAGGAGCTCAAGAGAGGTAGGACCATAGAAGAAGGGTATTAGTAAGGGAGAGAGGGGGGAAATGAGGGCACCTTAAGTGGGAAAACTATGGTGGAGGGGTGAGACAATGCGAGATATAAATAATGCCTAGCTAGTTTTGAAAGCCAGAGGGAACCATGTTACTCCTACAACCTACTGACAAATTATACATAGCAGATCAACAAATATATGTCTAGGTAAGGTTTATCTGAGAACAACTGA
>NW_008330333.1:2221231-2239661 GCF_000622305.1 Nannospalax galili
TTGACAACTGATTGCTGCTAGATGAGGAACAGCTGACCCTCCTAAAACAAAGACCTCTAGATAGGCTGACTAGATTCACCAGACGGGCAAGTAGTGGGGAATGGCTGGGGGTGCCAACAACACAGTAGACAGTAGCAGGGATATCAGAGTATAAGGGTTCTAGTTGGGGGTGGGAGGCTATGAGAGGGTGCCATCTGGGAAGTGGGTGTATAGTTGAATAAGATGGTTTGGGATTTTCTGTTTGATATATACACACACAAAAAAAAATCAACAAATTTTTTTAAATGTATTATATTTGAGAAGGAAGCATGGAAATTTATGTCATTCTAATTAGTAGAGGTGATAAACATTACCACTGAAATCTACCCAATGGCTTTATAGACATACACAGGCGCTAAGGATCCAAGTGAAACCGATTATGACTAATAATAATCAGATACATACAGATTAGAGATACATGTGCCAACATCTCAGTGTTAGTAGCAAAAACAATGAGTCTTTCTGCAAGGAACAATATATTCTAAAATGAAATGGAGATCTTTTTTAAAGGTTAAAAAACTCATTCAATTGTATGTCTTACAGGGCTTATACTGAGTTCAATAGTGTATAACTGTATTAACTCAACTGTGAACCTAGAAACTTGCACCCACTTGCTCTGGAGTGTGTTACTGAATATGTTAAATGTAGTGAAATGCTTCTTCTAATCATGTAGTTATCAAAAATTTTTAAAATAATGATCAAAAAATAATGTCTTCAAAGCATAAAACTTTGCTACTTAATAATAATTAGTAGATGTGAAAAACACTACCACTGAAATCTACCTGACGACTTTATATCCATGCTCAAATGCCAAGGAGCTCAGAAAGTAACCGAATGTGACTAGTAATAATCAGATATATAGAGATTAGAAATGTAGGTGCAAAAATCTTAATGTCAATTGCATTAAAAATGAATTTTTCTGTAAAAAAAATTCTTTCTTGAGCCACAAAGAATGCTATGCTAAGTTATTCTAGCTGAGAAATTCTCTGAGAAATGTGTGAAAAAGACTAGGAAAGGCCACTAAAAAGTCTTGTTTGCAAAGTCCTTAAAGTTCTTAACCTTCCACAATTACATGAACACCAAGCAAGTTGCTTTGGTCCTTGGACCTGGGCTCTGAGCAACAGCTTCTCTGGGAGAAGCTATGGTCTAACCACCTGGGCCTCTATAGAGATGACATTCTCCCACAGCACATGGGACACTGGTACTCAATGACAATACTTGTCTTTCAGAACCAAGTAGAGCCTTTCCCTTTTCTACTTTATGTCACCAGCCCTGAAAACCACAGCAAATGTTACATTCTGTGCCAGGAGCTTCTTTTCTGCTCCTTAGAAAGGGTAAAAAACACACTAAAGAAAAAAGACAATATTCAAACCACTGTAGAGAAGGGAAGAGCTGAGGATGAAGCCCAATGGCAGTCTATTTGCCAGGTATGCACAAGGCCCTCTGTTCCATCTCTAGCATCAAAAAAGTAAAAAAAAAAAAAAAAAAAAAAAAAAAGAAAGAAAAGTTAGACAAGCCAGAAAATAAAATGGAGGAGATAAATATTTAACCCAATATAGCTAGACAGTGAGATGATGCCCAAGACCCTTCTTACCCATGTCACAATGTCATAAGCTACTCAAGAAAGATTTACATGTATGTTCTTCATCATTTGAACAGAAAGCAAAAAAAAAAAAAAAAAAAAAAAAAACATCAATATAAAAATGTGTGAGACTCTGGAGAGACCCACAAAAGAGATACTTGGAACAGAGAAAACAGAAATGAGGACAGGACTGCAGTTCAGTGGGAGAATGGGCAAACCCTGAGTTCCATCCTCAGCACTGAAAAAAATTATCAAATGTTCTACATCAGTGATCGCAGTCAAAAAAAAAAAAATATATATATATATATATATATGTGGAGGAAACCATGTAAAATCTTCATAACATCCAAAGGTTGAGTTGAGTTGATCTGCGGAAACATAGAGGGCCAGCAAGTCTCTGGCATACCACAGATGGCAAGCAGACCAGGGGACTCAAGGCAGGAGGAGGAGCAAGTCCTTTCTGAGGGAGACACTTGGTCAGGACATTGTTAGTCCAGTATTTGCTCAGTCCTACCAGGGAAAAACTTATCAATGCGATGAAATTCATTTTATGAACAACTAACCTTCCAATCTCTTTCCAACATAATGTTTAGCTAAGAGCTGAAGTGTGTGCTAGGGAGAACTCATGTAAAGGTAGATGCAGTGGTTCACATCTGTAATCCCAGCACCCCTATGGCAAGACTGGAGGCAGAGGCAGGAGAATCCCTGGAAACTGGCAGGCCAGCTAGCTGGGTGTGTACAGCAGCAAACAACAGAGATCCTGTCTCAAGAAAGATGGAAGGGGAGGATCACCACCCAAGGTCCTCCTGTGACCTTCACCCACGCCCACACATACATCATTCACACACATAAACACATGTATCATACGTGCACATACAAAGATAAAAATGAAGCAGTTTTTAAAGCAATTGTATTCACGTCATATTTTCTCTAAGCCATTTCAAAAGCAGTCTCAAACATTCAAAGTCAAGTGGGGGTCTTTGTGGGATACCCTACTATATACAACAAATGTGATCCTGAAAAGCCATGTGTAAATTGTGCTTCTAGAATTTACCCTTACTTATATTTAAAAGAAACAAAGAACCCCTTATAAAGTTAAGAATCTCGCACATGCCCTGTAATTTAGTGGCTCTGTAAATCTGAATTTCCCTATACTAAATTTGTCTAAAGAATGGTTCATAGTTTAAACAAATGGACAAAAGGAAAACCACTTCTTCATATTAAGAAAAGTACTATTTTCCAATCATGAGATAATCTCAGCTATTCTTAGAGGATGATGGGGACCTTACGGCACATCTACTTCAAAGTTTACATTTTATAAACAAGAAGACTCTGAGAACCAGAAGACTAAGCAGAAGCAGAGCATTTTCTGCCCAATGTGCTGAACTTGTTGGTGGCAAAAACAACTTAAGATGGAAAGCTATCTCCAAGAAAAAATTCATTTTCACAAATGAAATAGTTCTGTAACAATAGTCACCTTTCAGAAACATAACTCCCTCAGTGTTCAAACTGCTCATTCATAAGACAAAAATGAACACTAATCACCATAAGAAGCAACATTTCCTCAAGGGGAAAAGAACTTGGTTAGAGTTACAAACATAGTATAATCCATACTTTAAGTAGTAACACTTAATAGGGTACAACCAACTGAATCAATTTGAAAAAAAAAAAAACCTTTTACTTAGAATCTCAGAAACTTAGTGACATATTGTATTTTAATATCCATATACAAGAAAATAAATCACATGCCTGTGGGTTTTCTTCCTCTCTCCAGGCCAGATTTTTTTTTAATGAAGCCAGTATTTCCCAGACAACTCAAATATGGAAACAAATAATTCAAAAAACTGATTTCTGTATTGCATTTTTTCTTTGGAAGGAAAAAAAGAAATGGAACAGAATTTAATAGTGTTACATAAAAATCCTGGAAATTATGTACAAAGACTAACCTGAAGCTTTGCCAAAAAAGGGGGAAAGTAGTAATACTGTTTTTCATGTACATAAATGATAAGAATTATCAAAAGCGATAAAATCATGTGAGAGAAATATACTCCTTGAAATCTCCATTTTAAAAAGCTTTTAAAAAAATGCTTGACTGAACTAAGTCACCCAACCTTGCGTTGTCTCCAGTTCTCTGGTGCCCAGGGCCTCATTTCACATCCCCAGGCCCTGTGTCCTGGCTGGCTCTGTCTTCCACAGCCTACTCTAATTCCTCTCAAGACCCTGCCCTCAGTATTGAGGGTTTAGCTTAGTGTTGGACACTGTTCTGTGTCAAACTATACACAAACACCTACATAAATAACCTGGGCGGTCAGGGAAGACATCAAGGCTGTGCTAGTATTAGAGGTTGCAGGCAAGGATGGTTTTGGTTTTATTGTGCTGAGGATTGAACCCCAAACTTCAAACATTTGCTAAGCATTCAGCAATGTCCACAATGTAGAATGTGAGCAACTGAATATTCACTCCACTGGACAGATATCACTGTCTCTCAGTATTTGTGGAGTGGTAGGGGGATTGGTTCCAGGACCTCCACAGATACCAATGTTCATTCATAAAAGCTCCAATCCCTTTATAAAACAGCACAGCATTTTCCCATAACAGATGTGAATTCTCCTGTATACTTAAGTTATCCCTAGATTATCAGATTATAATACTCAACACAATATGTTATATAAATAGGTATTATATTTCATTGTTTGAGGAATAAAGACAAGACAGAAAAGACTATACATATTTAGTACAGATAGAATTTTTTCTGAATATTTTCCATCTGAGGTTGACTGAATCCATGGGTATATAACCCAGTGAGACAAAAGGCTAACTATACCACCAAGCAGCTATGATATGCCAGCAACCCACGAAACATGAAAATCCCTTATTTCAAGACACATCACAGGAGGGTGGAGAAAGACCAAATAAGTCAAATAAATCATTTAGACACACACGAGGGAAAAGAAAACAGCCAGCATTTCCTTCCAGAAGGCACTATTCAAAGCAAGATCCTAGGAACAGAACTTCTAGAGTTGAGCCTTCTGGAGCTTTCCACAGCAGGACTGAGCACACTCCTCTGTATGCAAACAACTCATCTACCTTTTGGCTTATGTTTTTCCTTTCTATTTTTCTTTGTTGCTGTTTACCTGTACTCACAGACACCTGTCCTTCAGCAAGCATTTGTGGGAAGATACTGTAGAAATAAATACCACATTGCTTCATAAATTGCCAATTGTAAGAATGCAAATTAAAGCTTCCCAAGACCTTGGAGATGCACACAGCTTTTTTTCTGTGGCTTATTTCCTCATGTAAACATGAATATGCTATTAATTTTCTTTTCAAAAAAAGGAAAGGGTAAACCTTAGCTGTCTTTCTATATAAACATATCAGAAAAACCAAATTAGTGAGATTTCATACCTATAATTCCTTTGCTACCTAGAAATGCCACTGAGAAGAAAATCTACCATTGGCCACTGGGGTTGTATGAAAAAGACTTGGGGGCCAAACTGTGGGGGGCCCTGTGGGTCTAAGATAGAACAAATTGGGTATTAAAATCTATAATGGGAGGCTAGAGATATGGATCAGTGGTTAAGAGCTCTTGCTGCTCTTTCAGAGGACTTGTGTTCAGTTCCCAGCAACCACCTGTAACTCCAGCTCGAGGGGATCTGATGTCCTCTTCTGTCCTGGCCTCCACAGACAATTGCACTCATATGCACATACCTCCACACAGACACACAGACACACAGAAACACACACATGCACACACAAACACACACACACACACACACACACACAATTAAAATCTTTTGAAAAAGGTATCTGTAGTGGTATGAAATGCATTAAATCAACTAAAATCCAGGAAAAGTCTATATGGATTCTTGAAAAATGCCATTATAGCTTTTGAAAGATGTTAAGCTAACTGGGGGCTAGAGAGATGGCTCATTAATTAAGATTTCATACTGTTCTTGCAGAGGACCCGAGTTCCCAGCACCCATGCCAGGCAGCTCACAAATGCCTGTAACTCTAGCTCCAGGGGATCCAACGTCTCTGGCCTCTGTGGGCACCTGCACTCACATGTACATACCAACACACAGACACACACATATATACATTATTAAAAATAAAATACATATTAACTGGGTGTGATGGCGCACGCCTTTGATCCCAGCACTCGGGAGGCAGAGGCAGCCTGATCTCTATAAGTTCAAAACCAGTCTGGTCTACATATCGAGTTCCAAGCCAGCTAGTGCTACAGGGAGACCCTGTCTCAAAAAGACCAAAAATAAAATAAAAATACATGTTAAAACAAAAAAGAAACCAATCCAAATTAGAGCTAGCAAGGTGGCTCAGCAGGTAAAAGCACTTCCTGCACAAACCTGATGACCTGGCTTTAATCTTTGGATCCCACATTGGAACAAATGAACCATCTCCCAAAAGTTCTCTGACCTCTACATGCACACATGCACACATGCACATACAAATAATAAATAAAATACAAATTTTAAAAAGAAACCAATTCCAACAGAAAACTAACATGTAAAGGAAGGAGTGAGGCCAATGAAATGAAAAAAACCTTTACACATACATGTGTCAGGGTGCTAAGATTTCACAGCAGCTGGGATGACATGCACAAGAGCACTGTGGAAAGAGCTAGAAAAAAGTAAGGTTGTTCTGGGTGGTGTTAAAGCATATCCCCCATCTCAATAGCACTATAGTGGATCTATTCTCTGAGGCAGGTTACTGTGTGCCAAGTACTTTTCTAAGCACTTAACATGTCCTTAACATTTAATCCTTACAACAACTCAATGAGGTGGGTACTAGTATTTTCTAATACATTCCTTTGGATTTAAATACAGGCTTAACCACTTAATAGCTCTTTCTGGCTATGTGAACATCACAAATTACTGAACCTCTCCATGCTTCACTTTCCTCATTATAAAATGGAGATAATAAGAGTCCCTCACAGCCCTGTCTATACTATAATCGGCAAGTTCAGTGCACACTTGTATGATTATTTGGTGTCTCCTTATCCATGGAAGCAATACACTCCATGAGAGGAGGGCTATGGTTCTGTCTCCAGAACTCTGTCCATGCCTCACCAATGATAGGGACTCATTCAATATTTGGTGAATAAATAAAAGAGTTTACAGTAGAATAACTGCTTTAGTTTAAATTTCAGCCAATATCTCCAGGTTCTCAAAGCTGAGGATCTTCCCATGATTCCTCAATTATCTAGGGCCACATCACTGTTAAGACCTCAAAGCTGTAGGAACATAAAACAGCCCAAGAACAATACTGTGGGGCCCCCAGGGGTTTCCAATGAGGAAGCTGGCAAACTCAGCAGCTACAGTTAACCAGGGCAGCTATCAGTTTGTGGAGTTTGGACACTTGCCCTTTTAAATTCGAGAAACTGACACAATCACAGTCCCTGGTGTGTTCTGGGTTTCAGTGTACACCAAACACAGTGTAGCAAAGAAGAAGGCCTTTCTGTGCAACACAAAATGTGACTTGCCCCAGAGGGGTAAGACTTGGTTCTTGGTAACTGAATGGCCATTGCAACTATACAAACAAGTCACTAAGCTAATAAATGTTTCACTTGAATCACCTCATTTGATTTTCCTCCAGAGAGAGACTTCTGCTAGAGGTCCCTTCATCCCTGTACATTGTGGAGCCCCTAGGCAATTTGTCTGGGTCCTGCAGAAAAGAAACTGCAGAACTGAAAATGTAATACAAGCATATCAGAAACCAAGCACCCAACCACCAAACGACACTACAAGAGAATAAACACTCAAAAAAGAAAAATCACAAAACCAAGCTGATGTTTTCACAGAGGAGTTTTAAGGACTCAGTAAGAAAAAGTAAAATTTTGAACTAGAGTCACTGGCTACTTCCAAAATACATATGAAATGTCTGTCATAATTCCAGTTTACTTCACATACAAGACAGCATCTGTTTGGATGGTATACACAAAGCATTGTCTTGTTTCTGTTTTTCACTGTGTGTGTGTGTGTGTGTGTGTGTGTGTGTGTGTGTGTGTGTGTCCAAGCACAGGATATAAATGAGAGAGACTGAGACAGAGATAGGGACTCATATTGTTCAAGCTGGCCTCGAACGCATGTAGTTGAGAATGACCCAGAACTTCTGATCCTCCTGCCACCCCCTGCATGCTGAGATTACACATATGTGCTACCACATACAGTCCTATATATATAGTGTGGGGATCAAACCTAGAACATCATGCATGTTTGGTAAACATTCAATCAGCTGTGCCCAAAATATTCTTTTTTATCACACAGCAGGACATTTGTGAGGACAAAATTAGACACTAAGGCCTCATCTGACTGGCAATTTAACAGCATTGATCGTGATGGTACAAAAGCTATGGTAGGTGGAAATGATAACACCTCCTAAACAGTCAAGGCGTCAGGACCAAGCTATACTGTCACTGCACTCTTAACCACCACATGCTTGCAAAGGAAACATGGTTTCACTGAGGAATGTCGTTGATGAAGCAGTAAAAATTAATGTCTGTTAAATCGCAACCTTGAGTTTGTGTCTTTTTAATAGTTTGTATAAAATGGGAAACATGCCTACAGCATTGTGTCACATACCAAGGTCCTGTGGCTGTCAGGAGAGCAGCTGTACAGTTGGAGGCTACAGCTGAACTGGTGGTTTTCCTCAGGGAACATTATCTATACTTGACCTACAGACAAACTACCAATAAGCTTGAGTACTGACAGGCTGTTCTGAAAAACTAGTGAAATGAGTCTGCCACTTCAAGGAAATCAACAACCAGTGCTTGCTGTCAATGATAAAAGTTCAAACCTTGAAGTGAAAAAGAGAATTTAGAAAGTATATACCAACCACTGTGAAGTCAGCATCAGCCAATATTTACAGACTTTCTTGATGTCAGCACTTAGAACATCTGCATAACTTAGGAAACAGGTTTTTTTTGTTTTGTTTTGTTTTTCCAAATGACCAGTGCATGTTGCAACAAAATCACACCCAAGGAGAAAATTCATTCAAAAATCCAATGACATATACTATGACAGCAAACAAAAAAGCTGATAACAGGGCTTCAAGTTCCACGTTGTCCTAAGCTTAAGAAATGACTTCTTATTAGTGTTGGCATGGTGTCAAAGAAAAATACCTCCAATGATCTAAAAGGCTATTAAAATGTTCCTCTAGTTTCCAAGGACCCATCTGTGTAAAGTGAGATTTGCTACAAGTCCTTCAATATCCAGGAACAGACTGAATACTGATGCAGTTAAGAAAACCCAGCTGACACACTCAAAAATGGTTAAAATGGTGAATTTTCCTTACGTGTTCTCCAAATTTTTAAATTAATTTTTGATTAACTCAAACAAAGTTGTAAAAATATAAAGCAATGTTCCTCTTCTTCCCAAATTCCATTTTATGTATAAAAAGTTACTTATATATATGATTCTTCTTTTCTTTTGGTCTTTTTGAGACAGGGTCTCCCTGTAGCCCCAGCTGTCCTGGAACTCACTATGTAGACCAGACTGGCCTTGAACTCACAGAGATCCGCCTGCCTCTGCCTCCTGAGTGCTGGGATTAAAGGTGTGCGCCACCACGCCCAGCTATGATTATTTTTTATAAAGTGTTGTTTATAGCAAGATGTGATAGTGTCAAAAGTTTATTATTTTTAAATTAATTAAGGTAAGGGGTTGGAGAGATGACTCAGTGGTTAAGAACACTGGCTGTTCTTGCAAAAGACCCGGAGCCGAATCCCAGCATCCACATGGCAGCTAACAACTATCCGTAACTCCAGTTCCAGGGGATCCAAGAGCCTCTTCTGTCCTCTGCGGGCACTGCATGACATGGGTACACTTACCTACATGCACTTACCTAACACACACATACACATAAAAATAATAAAATATTTTTTAAAAATTTATTAGGGGGCTGGAGAGATGGCTCAGCTGTTGAGAGCACTAACTGCTCTTGCAGAGGACCTGGGTTCGATTCCCAGCACCCACATGGCGGCTACGAACCGTCCTTAACTCCAGTTCCAAGGGAACTCCAATGCCCTCTTCTGACCTCCGTGGCACTGCACGACACAGTGCACTCACAAACACGCAAGCAATACACTCATACACATAAAAATAATAAAATATTAAGAAAATTTTAAAAATTAACTAAAGTAATATTTATTCAAACTTCTCTCAGTTCCTAATGTGGTAAAAAAAATCTATAGATAACTTATATAAACAGTGACTCTAATAATTTTTAGGAGTTTGTAAAGGGATCCTGAGACCAAAGACTTAGAGCCACTGGCTCACAATCTTTATGCTCATAAGCCTGACTGTCCCAGGCCTAGGACTTCATTTACTGTTCTTAAATTCACCGAGCTACCCACACTGGGAGGAGAACATCGGGGGGCACAGCCACCACATGCTGCCTCCACTACCTCTGCCTCCATTGCCATTACCAACCTCAAGGAGAAGGCTAACGTTTCCACCAACTCCAACTCCAAGGGACTAAGCCTCTTCACTCAACTCAGAACAGAAAATGCTGGGTACTTTTTACCAGTGTAAAACTGAGAAATGTTAGAGAAATGCAATAAACATGCTGATTTCCAAGAGCAGGCAAGTTCTATAAAGCCTGGTTCCCTTCACAGGGTGGCTTGCTGGTGCAACACACCAGGTTCATCAGAATAACACTACCTCACAGCCTTCTCCAGTGTTCCTATGAGAAGCTTGCCCCTGCCCCTGGCCCATGCCTCTGTCTATATAAGCCAGGTCATCAATGAGGCAAGGACTCCCTTGTAGCTCAGCTTGTTCCCTTCTGTTCTGAGCAACTGGTGGGTCCAGTCAGTCTAGAGTTCACATGTCAGTTCCTTCCCATTTCAAAACTTATATCCCTTTATAAAAGTCCCTCCAGTGATGCTAGATCCTGTTAGGAAGATCTTTAGGTGATGAAAATGCAAAGTGTACATGAAGAACAAGGCCCAATGGATGATGTGCCATTTGGACCAGCTTTTCTCACAGCCAAAAGCTTCCTGTCACTACCAGGAGAGTGGACCTGCAGGTGAATGAATAAATGAGTGTATCAAAATCTCAGCAGAAGCACCAATACCGAGACCACTAAACCAAGTGGTACCATTGGCTTGTGCCCACTCACATACCCATGCATGAAAAATTCCATGTGACTTTCTCTTTCGAGATTACTATTCCACAACAAAGTGGACAAGCAACATTCACCAGTCAGTAGAAGCAGTTATGTCATGAGCCAGGCTGGTTATGACAAGAACTCTGAAGCCTCTTTATCTACTGTATTTGTCCTTTTTAGTTCTTCCCTTTCTTAATAATTCTACCTGAAAAGACTGCCTTCCTTTCTTCTGCATTAAACCAGCAACTCAATAAATATCATCCAAATTTTTTTGCAAAAAGTTTATTCTACTCAAAAGCTTATCATCAGAATTTCACAGCTATGTGCAGCTTACTTGAAGTCATGTAATTTGGTCCCAAAGAGCCTGAAAAGCCTGTCATAGAAAAGGCCAGGCATGGCAGCACATACCTATAATCCTAGTACTTGAGGGCTGAGGCAGGAGAATTGCAAGGCCAGTCTGGGTTACATGAGTTCATGTAGAACCTAGGCTATATAGCAAGACCTTGTCTCAAACAAGTAGACAGGGACTGCTGCTCCACAGCTGCTGCCTTCCTTCCCAGCTGCCGAGCCACATTCTGCTTCATCTTATCTCTTATCCTGAGAGGCTGTGCCTCAGCATGTACAAGAGACCCCACTAAGAAATTCAAGTGAAGGTTCAGGTATAGAGCTCTGGCTAGCATGGACAAGGCCCAAGGTTCCATCTGTGACACCACAGGGTAAAAAAGTAGGGAAGGACAGAATTTCCAAGAGGAGAAGTGGAGCTGTTGAGTTGGCACCACAGTAGCAAAGGTTACATGCTGAGGAGAAACCATTCAGAAGCAAGCAGCAGCACCTGAGCATACAACAGCACCTGGCTATGCTCTCACTGTCACTGACAAGCGTGTATCCAACCACAGGGCCACAAGGAGCCCAGACTTCTAGCACAGGACAGACATTGGTAAAAGACAGACATAGAGCACAGGACAGACATTGGCAAAAGACAGGCACAGAGCACCTTTGTCTACCCACACAGGGGCTGGGTAGGAACTCTCTTCTAAGTGCCATCTGCTAGAAATGGCAAAAGTCTTGGTCACTAAGGTGACCAGAGGGTAAATCTGCTCAAACACACATTTGTGAGTTTCTCCTCTAGGAGCTCCATAGACTAAAGTCTGACTACTGGAAATACCCTTATCTGCATGTCTGTAGTACAACAGCTACCAGACATTCTTTCTGCAAAGATATTATCCTTAGTATTGACCTGGAGGGACCGAGCCTCTCAGCTCTATCTTCCTATTATCCACATGGAGAGGAGAAGACAGCTGGAGTTTCACTTTCTGTCCCTGGAATTCTGCATCTACCACAGGAAAAACCAACACTTTGGATAACAGTCCTCACTCTTGGGCCATGGCAGACAGAATGGCAGGGACGCTCTGGCCTCAAAGTTTATCTCAAGTGCTCCAGGAGGAGTCTTCTTCCTGTAGCTCAAATTAAGCTGCTTCTCCTTATTTCTATAATTGTTCTTACTTTGTGAATTGTTTCCAAAATCCTAGTCCTCTGCTAACAATTCCTTCTGCCTTTTCTCTTAGTGACTGACAACCCCGCCTAAGATATAAGAGCTCTCTCTCTCCATCCCTTAGATTAGAACTTAAAATAAATGTCACATTTTACTTATTCACTACGGGGTTCCTCTTCCACTGGTGAAACTCCCCTGCTAGAATAGAAAGCCAATTATTCATTCAAACCTTAGGCTCCTTATGATGAAGCGAGGAATTTTTGTCTGTTTTGCACCCTGCTGCAGTTTCAGAATCTAGAACTGGGCCTAGCACAGAATAATTTGTTGAATAAATGAGCAAGAGAGTGAGTGAGTGAGTGAGTGAGTGAGTGAGTGAGTGAGTCAGGGGTTCCAGACCTGTTTCATATTCTGCAACTGGATCCTGCACTCTCTACTCACACCAGACACTGCAATGGCATCTCAACCCTTCCTGACTCCAGACAATCTCCAGGTTGGTTCCAGAAACTTGAAAGGCTATCTCTCCTCCAAATCATGAACCCTAGCCATGACCCACCCCAGCCTCTGAATAAGTCTGACATGGAGTCTCATCAGGGTATCTTAATGCTGCTCACATCTGCCCTCTCATCTCCATTGGCACTGCAGTTACTTTCCCTCGGGCCACCACCCCCTCACCAAGGATTTGCTCAAACAGCACATTAATCTCTAGGCTCACACCCTTCTAGGCTATAATCCCTAGAAACTGAGTTTTCCAAAACTGCAGTTCAGATCACCTAGGTCTTGTACATAAGTCCGATCAGTGGATCCCTCCCACCTTTGGTAGTTTGGATCAAACCAAAACTCCTACTTAGGCCACACACCACCTTCCCAGTCCCAGTGAACCAGGTCCAACTGTCCAACCCCACTGAGAAACAAGAAGGTCAGCCTCTGCCTGTGCTATCCACTCTGTACTCAGTGCTCCCTCTTTGTCCATTGGAGAGTTGGGCTTGATCTTAGGAGTCACCCAAGTATATGCCCTTCCCAAAAATGTCTCCAACACATGGAACACAAATCTGCAGCAACTCTGACAACCAGGAGTTCACTGGGATCAGGTACTGTCGTGGGGTCCATGATGGTATTCACAGTGCCAGATACATATTCAAGAGTTATAATCTCTGTGTGTGTCTCTGTATGTGTGTGTGTGTGCGTGTGTGTGTGTGAGTGTGTGAGAGAGAGAGAGAGAGAGAGAGAGAGAGAGAGAGAGAGAGAGAGAATGTGAAGAAATAAGGGATCACTACCCTTCCACAAGGCCGGTTCAGATTCATTAGGCAGAAGCAGCCTCCTGCTTTCTGCCACAATTCCAGAATCCCCTGCTCATCCCACTGGCATTCCCTTCTTCAGAGTCCCTCACTGGGTACTTTTAACGATATTAGAAGGAAGAGGGATAAGAAGTGAAGAAAGCTACACAGAGAATCCCAGATACAGCCCAGAGTAGAAGCTGAGATAACTCACACCTAAGCCTGACCACACGGAGGGAGGCTCCACAGAGCTATCCTATCATCTCACATTAGCAATATGGCACATCAGAACGGTTTCAAAGAGGGAGCTGGGCAGATCTATGCTATTACTGGAGTCCTATCAACAAAGCTGTTCTGAGCTGAAAAAGGAAAAAAACAGTCTCAGAAAAATGGTTCAAGAAGGGAATACTAAATATAAAAACTAATAACAGTTCGTCTAAGTCTTGTTTTTATTTTAAATCTCAGAAGCCGAATCCATCTAAGCCTTCTATCTTTTTTCCTTCCCTTCATTTTTCCTTCCATGCATTTATAAACTTTTTCTTTATAAATAACGTTCACAAAATTTTAAGTTAATTTACACTATTTGAAAATTTAAAATTAAAAATTTTAAATCCTCAAGAATTACCTTTTGGGGGGCAGGAATCTTTGAGACTAGACCTATAAGTTGAAAATAAAAATTACCAATAAATTAACAAACATTGGTATTTCCAAAGATTGGATGACTTAGCAACTTCCAAATATACCTACTAACTACAACTTTTTAACTTTGAAGTTCAAGTACTGCACCATACAAAGTACACCTTGCAAAACTGCCATCACTGTCCTTTGACCAAACATATCTGATAATTATGTACATAAATAATGGTGGTCCAGTACTATAGCCTAGAATCAGTACCATGATCCCTGACAACAGAGCCTACAATGACAGGTCCTAAAGATGCCAAAATGTCAGGGAGGACTTACATCCACTGACACCATCAGGCTCAAGAGCAAGTGACACACTCCTCCTAATCGGAAAGACACTTGTCATAGCAGAATCTTTCCAAGGGAACTGCAAAGTGTCACTAAAGACCCCATTAACACAACATTCAAATCTCTCTAGATGAAGGAAATTCACATGTGAAAATTTTCCTACTATGTCCATAAATTTGTAAACAACTAACAAATACAATAAAGAAAACTCAGGAGAAAGAAAATTCACCTTGGCCAGATAAGAAGTAAATAAATGACATGGGGCACTCAGATCACAAGCCAGAGAGAGAAAGGGCTCATTCAACACACAGTAGGGCAAATGGCCAATGCAAGCCCAACTCAGCCTCTCATCTCTGGTTTAAACTATTTCTCCCCTGTCTGATTTAAACCATCACTTCTGAGGATTCTCTCTCCCAGGATTTTGAGCTATGTAATTATGCAGCATGTAGGCACCACAAAACACAATACAGCTTTAAAATATAGCTCTTAAAAAATCGACATTACAATTTCTACATACTTCTAAAGTAAATGTTCTCTCAATCCTGCAGATTTATAATAAAATATAAGAACTATTTAAATTTGTAGGGAGGGGGAAAGAAATGTAGCAGATTACTTAAAATTTTTGTTTTGCATCCCACTAATTTATACACCATTTTCCAAGCTTCAAAGACTTTTATTTTATATAAAAGTAAGAAAATAAAATAAGAAGCAACCAGGTAAAAACACCAAGAACAGCAGTTAGGAGTTTAAGATTAGGGACAACGAGCCAGACACAAATCTGAGGGTTGGGGGTAAAGACGAAGAACTCCTGGGTGCCTTCGTCACTTTCAAACCACCTGGTGGCTTGCAAAGTTCCAAGAACTAAAATGTTGGGATTGTATGAAGCAAGACAGACACCATGATAACAGAGCTTCATTAAACAAACAAAAGCTGAAAGCTGGAAATGCAAACTGAGAGGGAGAAAGAGAGACACACACGCACACAGAAAAGGGGGGGGGGAGGCTCAGGCAAAAAGCACTGCACATTGAGAGATATGTGATGCTGTGTAATTCTCCTGGGTCCTGAAGGGCAGAATCAATTTCCTACCCCTATTTTGATAAGCAAAGTGAAGCCCAGAGAGGAGAAAAGATCTAGTGTCCACAGTTTTGTCAAAAGGAATGAGAAAACGCCTGCATGGACTCAAGGGTGCCAGATACAGTAAGGCAATTTCTTTAAGTGCTAAAAGATTCTGACTTCCACGGGGCTCGATACCCTTACACTCATGGGACTTTGCCCCAGAATTTCAGAGATATCAACAGCCAACTGGTAGTGTGTGCATTTTCAAAGTTCTCCTTCCTTCCAAAGGACTCATCTAGGTCAGCACTGTCTCAGTGTCCCTGTCTGCAGTACTACTAGCTCTGTGACATCTGACTCACTGGAGAAAAAGGCACACTGTTTTCCCCCATGGTCAGGTATTCTGAGACAGCTGAGCTGCCTCCAGACACTGATGCTGGAGAGAAGATTTTTAATTATTGTTCTTAGTATTATTAAACACAAATAAGATGGGGAAAGGAGATGTCAAAGAAATGCACATACCTTTCAACTGATCAGCAACCACACTCTGACCAAGGCGTTCGGTAACTCTCCCATCTTCCATTTCGTACCTATCATCTAAGTATTTTGCAGTGGCCTCAGATATGTGAACTTTGCCAGCTACTCCAAGCTGCTCCATGAGATTGGCCAAGTTCACATCATTGGACCATACGTCAAATTTAAACCTCCTCATGCCCAGGATGCCACACAAGACAGTCCCTGTGTGAACCCCAACACGCATGTTCACCATTTCTTTCTTCTCCTGGCAGAACTGCTCAATGGCTTTTATCATGCCCAAGCCCATTTCAATGCAGCAGTAGGCATGGTCTGCCCGAGGCTCTGGACATCCTGCCACACAATAGTAACAGTCTCCCAGAGTGCTGATCTTCTCGCATTTGGTCTCCTCACACAGCCGGTCAAAGCGACCGAATAGATCATTGAGGAGACCCACCAAGGCATGTGCAGACTTGTTGGCACTCATCTTGGTGAAGCCCACGATGTCTGCAAATAAAATACTGACTTCTTCAATCTGCTGCATTTTAAAGGGGCGGAATGCTATAGGAGCTTTCTGTATGGAAGACTTCTTTTTCCTGTTCTTAGGGCTGGAGGTGGCATGCCTCTTGATGGAATTCTCACTCTCCTCATCCCCCTGCTTCATTAAGTCATCAGCGATGATTCTTGGCATCACAGAATGAATCATCCTCTCTTTGAGAGCTTTTTCTACTTCCAGATCTTTGCCGTGCATAATGGATTGTCCCACCTTGAGGAAGGTGCTTCTGGACCTCACCTGAGACATGATGAAGAGATGGATCCCGATGGCATGGATGCACACATGGAGCAAGGCCCTGCTCAGCAATTCCCAGTGCAGGGCCGCAGGGCCAGGGGAAAGGAAGCAGTCTTCATTTCGGAAATGATAGCTGAAGGTCTCAAAAAGAACAGAATAGGCCACTCCCAAAAACAAGCTCAGATACAAAGGTAAGTGCATGACGGTGTAGAGCAAAAAGAGCACTTCGATGCACATGGAAAAGCTCCCCACTTGAGATAAGCAAGTGTCTGCCGCCTTGGCTGTGGGAGTATGATTGGAGCTGTCAACACGTCCTGACAGAGGCGTCCAAACCTGAAACTGGGCAGCCAGGGTCAAGGCGAACACCAGCAGGGTGAGCGCCAGCGAGGTCCACGCGTAATGCCGGGCATACAGCTTGGTGAAAGTAAACATAAAAAAACCCACGCACACCACCAGGAAGCACAGAGCGGGGACCACCATGACAATCAGCTTAGATCTCATGTGGACAGAGAAATAGATGCTCCAGAGAAGGCAGGCAAAGCCCACGTAGAAGAGTGCGTACCGGAAGCGGCGCTGGGTCTGCGGGAAGCAGCGCTCCAAGCAGGCCTCCTCCAGGTTCACGGAGTCGAACTTGGGATCCCACCACCGGCTGGAGGCCCTCTCGAACAGCTGGGGCAGCTTCTTCTGCCGGCGCAGACGGCTCCCGCCGGCCACCCGCCTGGGAAGCCCCCCGGAATCCCCCGAGCTGCTACAGCTGGAGGAGATGCTGTACTTGCAGTGCTTGGGGTGGATGTTGGAAGACAGCTGTTTGGGGTTGATCTTGACCCTCACGCTGTTGCTGTCTCCGCTGGAGTCGCAGCTCACCTCGGTGCTGTGGTGATGCAGCAGCTGCTGGTGGGGTGAGGAAGCCATGTTGCCGAGCTCCTGGAACCTTTCCCGGACGGGTCAGGGGTACCTGCGGGCAAAACCACGAGAGTTAGAGCTGCCTTATTACACACACGCCCGGAGGACCACGTTACCTGTGCCATGTTGCGAATGCGGGCTCTGGCGAGCAACTTGGGAAGGCACCATATGCTCACAAAAACTGCCGACAAAGGCGAGAAAAAGCGCCCACGAGCCCCACCTCCCAGGCGAGGGAAAATCGCTCGCGCCGTACCTGGTGTTCCGGGGGTCCCGGGCCGCAGCTGCCCAGGTTCCTCAGTCCGGGACGCGCCGCGCTTCCCTCGGGCGCCGTCGCCCGCTGGTGGCCTCTGCGCGGCGCGCCTCCAACTACGGCTCCAGAGGGAAGTTCAGACCTTGAGCGCTCCCGGCGCGGGGGGCCGCTTTCGCAAAAACAACTCGGCCGGAGGCGAGCAGCGCTTCATCCTGCCGCAGCGGCGCCCGGTGCGTCAAAGCGCCAAAGCGCGCGGGCCGACCTGCAGCTCCTGCGGCGTCCAGTCCCCGCGCCGCCAAAAACCACCGGCGACTCGGGCCCGCGTCCCCGCCCGCTCCGCCCGAACCGCGCGCCCCAGCCCGCGAGTCTGCGGAACCCGCGCGCCGCCGGTCGGAGCGGCAGGTCCAGCGGGGCCCAGGCCAGCAGCCGAACGCACCGCGCC
>NW_008330333.1:2239830-2265348 GCF_000622305.1 Nannospalax galili
CTGCCGCCGCCGCCTCCGCCGCCACTATCTCCGGCCCCCTCCCCCTCCCGCTGTCACTGACAGACGCGCGCCCGCGCCCCCCTTCTCCCCGCCGCAGCGCGCACGCGCGACCCGCGCACGCCACCGCCGGGTCTCTGGCACGCGCACCGTACCTTGGAGCGCGCGCCGAACTCGGGACTGCGGCGGGGCGGGGCGGGGCGGAACGGGGCGGGCGCACTCGGCTCCGCCCTCCGCCCAGGGCGGCCTGCTGTGTGCCGTGGGTACCTGAGACTACTTACTCTGCTCCGCGCCCCTCAGGTCCCCACAGGAAGCTGCTGAGCGCAGGGTACCTTTTCGATACATCGGAGCTTTCAGACACTGGATCTGCCTTCTGCGAGCAATGAATGCGTGCCCCCAGTGGTCCTAGGCCCTCCTGAACCTGGGGCAACGGTGGAGTGCCAAGGAGAACCACCTCCTACAACCCCAGGGATACTTTGTCTTCCCATCTCTGGTCACCTCTCACCTTCCTCATGAACAGCTGTTTTCCCTTTCCACAAAGGCAACTTTTCAAAAGAAGTAGGCAGTCCACGAACAGTTTACACTGGTCTCTGTAAACTCTGCCCCATGTAAGTAATCCTATATTTCCCAGGGTCACCCTGACCCCAAACAGTACAGTGCCCTCTGTCTATGCATGGGTCTCTTCCATGCCCCCCCTCCAGCTACTAGGCCTATCCCAGGAGCCCACACCAGATCGCGCTGTGGAATTAGAAAACCAGAAAAGTAAAATGTGGGCCACCTATACAATGAAATATTATTCCGCTATAAAAAAGTAATGAAGTGCACATGATACAGAATGGACTGTTTCAGAACATGCTGAATGAAAGAAGCTACACAAAAGGTCACATGATGCATGATTCTGTTAATATGAAATGCTCAGAACAGGCAACTCCATAGAGAAAACACAGGCTGATGGATGCTAGGGACTGGGAGAACTGGGAACAGTCTGAGGAGCCTAGGGTTTCCTCCAGGGTGATGAAAAAGTCTGGAAGTAGATGTAGCACAATATTGTGCATTCCATAGTGGTTACACAATATTATGAATGTGCTAGTGCCTTTGAATCACACGCTTTAAAATAGTTTAAATGGCACAGCAAACTATACTGGGGCAGTAGTGGCACTTTTATCTTAGAGGTAATCAACAGCTACCTAATTGGACTTAAAGCCCACTCAATGGGAGGGAACTCGTGTGGTACTGCAAACCTAGCCAAACACACATGGCTGGAGAGGTCATAGATCTTAGAAAAAAATCCAAGGCTGTCACATCCCTAGACAAATGTAACTTCTTTGTAGATGTAAATATGGATCCTTGTATAGACTTATAGACAAGTATGCTGGTCACCACACATCAAAGAAGATTCCTTTGTAACAGATGGAGACTATTACAGAGTTCCACAATTGGTCGCACACAGAGATTAAGTGTCTGTGAAATGCCCAACCCTAAGTGATACATCTACCATGGAACCTCTACCCCTAAGGCTTACAGAACCTAGTGAAACAAGGGGTAGAGAGACTATTAATGCATCTCCTCAACTCTTGTCGACAAAGCTCCCTCATGCAACAGAGGGCAATGAACACAAATGGCCAAAGCATAGAGAATAAAAGTGTGGGTCCTTGGCCAGGACTCCCATATTAAACTCCACCCACCCAGAGCTCAGGGATCATTGCAAAAGAAGGGGTAGAAAGATTGTAAGAGCCACAGGAGGAGGTGCATGACCACATGTATACAGAGTCTTTACAGGCTCCTGGGACCTTGCACATATGAATTTACAGTAACGGTGACAGCATGCACAAGATCCATGCAAACATAAGCAGACAAAAACCCAGCATTAGAACTGTGGAAATGGGCAGCAGGCCCCCAAACTTAGACAAAGAGCTATTGGGAAGCTGATTACTGCTGAGTGAGGAAGAGCTGATCTTTAAGGGAGTGACTCTAGATAGGCTGACTAGACCTCAGTGGATGAGCTTGCACTGAAGGACATGAGGGGACACTAACTTGACTTGATAGGCCTTAACATAAATGACAGAATACATGAAATCTTGGGGGGAGAGGCAATGGAGAACAAGGTATAAAGATGATTAAGGTGTTGTGTATGCAGTGGGAGGAAGATCATCCCACACCTATCACCCCCTCCAAGGCTCAGGGACTTTTGCGGAAGAGGTTGGCAGAAAGAATGTAAGGACCAGAGGAAGGGGTGGAGTGTTAACTGGAAGTGTCCTCTGGCCACTATGCAAGCAAGCTATAGTCACACCTCCTTCCCATGCTTGTCAAGGAGTCATGAGGGAGTCAGTGACCCCTCCCACCCAATCAGTCAACCTTAGCTGCAGGTGGGGGCGGGCTAAGGATATATGAGCCCAGACACCATGCACATCTCTCTCGCCATTTTGTGTGGCTGTTGGGAAGTCACAGAATCTATATTTGAATGTGGACTTTCCAGTGAAGCTGTAAATGGGGGGCGAGCACCCATTCTTCTGTAAATAAATCCCCATCCTGTGCTCTGTTAGCAAGCCCAACAAACTTGTTAGGATTTTTTTAAAAAAGAACAGAGCTAATGGAAACCTTCATTATTTCACCAAAGTTGGCCCATATTGGCAAATCCTTTGGTCTTTGCTTTTTTATTCCTATTTTCCCCCTTAAATATCACTGTATATGGTGAGATATATATATATATATCTGGGACTACAGGCCTTATCCCCAGCTGTCCTGGTTACATATATTTTTATGTAACCTGCTTCAAGTTATTTCTGGAAAAATGTGTTAAAAATTGACTCTCGCTGGGCGTGGTGGCGCACACCTTTAATCCCAGCACTCACAAGGCAGAGGCAGGCCGATTTCTGTGAGTTCTGGGGCTACAGGGAGACCCTGTCTCAAAAAGACCAAAAAAAAAATTGACTCTCTTTGGAATAATTAGAAAACTTTAAGAAAGTAAATCCCAAAAAAAAGATGTGTAAGAGACACACAAAAGTTCAATAAAAAAGAAAATACAAAAAAAATGGTTTAGATGGTACAGTTTATGTTGTGTGTATTGCACCACAATAAAGTAATAGGAACTTTTTAAAGGTAGTCTTGAAATGAATAATCTCCACCTAATCATGAGAAAACACCAGAGGAAGGAACTCAAATTGAGAAATACCTACAAAGGAATCACCTAGTTGTCTACTCTTCAACAGTGTCAGGATCACAAAACACAGAGACTAAGGAATTAGGAACAGTCACCTAGGGACTAAGTGAAACATGGGATCCTGATTTGGAACATGAATCAGGAAAAGACAGTAAGGAGAGAGGTGGTGAGATCTGCAGTTTAGTCAGTGGCATTCTGCTGCTGTTGGTTTTCTGGGTTTGATCCCTGTCCTGTGGTTACCTAAGACATTAACATTAGGGGAAGCTGAGTGCAGAACAGAGGGGAACTTCCTGGTATTTTTTCAATCTTTAAAATTATTGCAGAACAAACAAAAATAAAAATGAATGTGTATTGAGCATCAACTATATACCTCATGTATCTAAGGTTCAGAAAAGTAGGGTGCATGGCACAAGCTAGCAAAGTAATAATGGTAAGCTAACATTGACCTAAATGTTGCAAGTGTCAGAGACTAGTGGACACTTTTACTTGTGACATATTTGGTCCGGACCACAAGGTCTGAGATAGATATTACTGTCCTTCATTTGGAGATGTGAAACCAGGGATTGGAAAGTAACATGCCCAAAGTCCCACAAAGGGCAAGTCGCAAGTTCATATTTAAAAGCAGACCTCTAACTTCAGAAGCCATGACATTCTGAGCCTCACAGCAGTCTCGAATGGACCCTGCTTATCTCCCCCTCTCAATCCAGCTGGGTGGGAGACTCTAGGAGACAGAATTCACAACTTCCATTTGTCACCATTAATGGATCACAGCCCTCCTCACTTCCTGGTCCCCTTAAACAATCAAGAAACTCACCTCTCTGCACTTTTCCTTCCTTCCCCCAAATAATTTCAGTCTACCCATCATTTGTGGTAACTTTCAGATTTCTAAGTTTGCCATGTCAGCTTGTCAGACATGGGTAACAAGCATACCCTTGTCATTCCTTCTCTCTTAAAAGTGTTTCTGGAAGTAGATGGGCTGCATTCCCTGCTGTTGAGACTTCTGTTGAAACCTACAAGCTGCTAGAGATGTCCTGACCTCCAGGTTAGGGTGTCTCATTCCATAAACCCTCCTGGATTGAAGATATGGTGCCAGCACTGTACATTAGGCTCTGGAGTATAATGGTATGACATCCTAGTTTTTAAGAGGCCATGGAAGGACGATTGGGTTATGGAGGTTGGAATCAACTCTTCTTGGAAATAGACTGGATGTAAGGAAGAGTTCTACAGAAGATATTAACCACATTATTACGATGCCAAAACCCAAAGAGAAGCCACAAAAGGATGCTGATCTTTCTCCACCCGAACAAAGGTCTTGATGATACTCAGGATGTATGGGACAGACATAATAGCTTTCTCCAATCATCCAACTCAGGTTGCTGCCAAATCCACATGGCTTTCTCTCCATCTTACATGCATTCAGAATGCTCCTTCTGACATAGTATGAATCAGAATGTGTTTTCACAAATTCTACAAAAACTTATAGAAAGCTTTGCCTGACCCAGCCTCTAATCCTCATTCTCCCTCACTTGAAAGTTTTCCTACCCAAGGAGGACCTTGGTAGTAAGCCATCAGGAGTCTTGCAGGAGCTGGGGAGATAGCTCATTCAATAAAAAGCTTGCCACACAAGCATGCTTACATGATTTGGGATCCCAGCACCCATGTACAAAGTGAGGGCACATGCCTGTAATCTCAGCACTGCAGAGGTAGAGACAGGAGAATCCCTGGAGCTCACTGGACAAGTAGTCTGCCAAACTGGTAAGCTCTAGATTTAGCAAGAGACCCTGTCTCAAAAAATAAGATGAAGCTGGGCGTGGTAGTGCACACCTTTAATCCCAGCACTCAGGAGGCAGAGACAGGTGGATCTCTGTGAGTTCAAGGCAAGCCTGGTCTACATAGTGAGTTCCAGGACAGTTGGGGCTACAGGGAGACCCTGTCTCAAAAAGACCAAAAAAAAAAAAAAAGATGGCTCACTGGGCATGGTGGCATATGCCTTTAATCCAAGCACTTGGGAGGCAGAGGCAGATGGATCTCTGTGAGACTGAGGCCAGCCTGGTCTACATAGTGAGTTCCAGTCTAGCTGGGGCTACAGAGAGACCCTGTCTCAAAAAGACAAACAAAAAGATAGAGGGACTGGAGCAATGGCTCAGTGGTTAAGAGCACTTGCTGCTCTTGCAGAGCACCCACACAGCAGCTAACATCTGTAACTCCAGTTCCAGGGGATCTGAAGCCTTCTTCTGGCCTCTGTGGGCACTGCATGCACATAGTGCATTTACACACATGCAGGCAAAACCTCATACAAATAAAAATAATACAAATTTTAATAAGGTGAAGAGTGATTGAGGAATACTCCTGACATCAATCTTTGGCCTCCACACACACATGTACATGTGTACATAAAGACACACACCCACATACACAGAGTCACACAAGAGTTCATGGCCAGCTTTGAGGTGAGTAGCATGTTTACTAAGCTCTGGTCATTGTCATCATGCCAGACCCTGAGGTCTTGGCAGTGCCTGTTATTCTTGGTGATCAGGTGGGTAACAATCTTGAAGAATCACTCACTGGAAGATGAGATTTCTTTGCTGCTGTTGAGTCATGTGCCCAACGATGCTGATAGATGCTATGAGTCCAGCTGATGAGGGTGAGTTTGTAGGATTCAATCACATTTTCCCCACCATTGACTTCCTTGGTCAAGGTGGCTGGTCAAAAGTCTTAAGTAACTGCCTCCACATTGATAGGACCAGGTGTTTCAGAGAAGCAAAAGAGGACTGATTAGAGGCCATCAACATGGCTTGTAGGCTCTCTGTAACTCATGAGTATTAAATATATCCATACATATAACCCAGTAAGTCTTCAGTGAATGAAAATGGTATAAGGTATATGTGAAGAAGTTACTCTTGAGTTCTCTTATTTTTTACTTGTTTATTTATGATGATTATTGTCTTTTTGACACAGGGTCCCTGGTAGCCCAGCCTGACCTTGAACTCACCATGGAGCTAATAATGGCCTTAAATTCCCACCTCTGCCTCCCAAGTAATAGAATTACAGACATGTATCACCACATCTGGCTTCAATTGTTTTTAATAAGCAAAATAAGTAACCTTTACATAATATTAATGAGTTAGCACTTCTTTACCCACATTTGAGGCTCTGATCTGAATCTAAAACTAAAATTTGGAATGGGCAGCAGGGAAGACAGGCCTGCTGGGGGTGATCACATTTTAAACTAAAGAAGAGCTGGTTGGTGGAAGGCTAAGAGACAACATGGGAGAGTGTAAGTAAAGCATGATGCCCATCACTCAGCTTTGTCACCTGGCCCAGCTCCTGCTGTACTGTTTGTTACACCCATCCCATCCCATCCTGTGGCTGATGGTGACAAAGTGGAGAGTGGGTGCTAGAACACTGCAGGAGCTATATAGTGGGTTGAACAGTGTCCTCTCGAAATTCATGTCTACAAGGAACCTCAGGATTTGATCTGGCTTGGAAATGGGATTGAGTGTGTGTGTGTGTGTGTGTGTGTGTGTGTGTGTGTGTGTGTGTGGTGTGTGTGTGTGTGTGTGTGTGTGTGTGTGTGTGTGTGTGTGTGTGTAACAAGGTCCTACTGTGCAGCCCAGGCTGTCCTCAAACTCATGATCCTCCTGTCTCTACTTCCTGAGTGCTGGTATCACAGGTGTATGCCATCAAGCCTGGCTTGGACAGAGTCTTTGCACATGTAATTAGTTAAAATAAGGTCATCCTGAATTATACTAACCTTAAATCCAATGACTGGTGTCTCTATAAGAAAAGCAGGTGATTCAGAGAACACAGGAGAGAAAAAGACTGTGTGAGGATGGAAGCAGGGATACAGCAATGCACTGCTAGGAGCTACCAGAGGTGGAAGAGGCATGGAAGGATCTTCTACAGCCTTCACTAAAAGTGTATTGCCAGGCATAATGACTCATACCTATAATCCCAGCACTTAGGAGGCTGAGGCAGAAAGATCGCCCCGAGTTCCAAGCCAGCCAGTAGGGTCTTGGAGCAAGACCCTATTTCAAAAAAAACAAAGCACACAACAAAGGGACAAGGCCCAGCTGGCACTCTGAATTTCAGATTTTTGGTGTCTAGAACTGTAAGGGAATAAATTTCATTGTTCTAAGCCACATAGATCGTGGCACAATTTGTTATAGGGTGGAGTTCTTAGGAAACTAATGCAAGCCACTTTGTTTCAGACTGCAAGAGCCTGGGTGTAATGAAGCATTGTTGAATGAGCCATCTAACCAGAATGGAGAGGGGATGCTCCCCCAGTTTACAGCAGGTTTGAGAAAACCTTAGCATCTTAAGAGTTCAAGAGCTTCTGGGGTTTCCCAAGAACACCAGAGAGGTCCTGACCAGATGGAGGAAGGCAGGGTGGGATCTGCCTAGTTTTCTTCATAATGGCTTGAAGGAGCCTGAAACTGAGGTAACATTTTACAAATGTTTACAAACTGTGCCCATTTTACAAATAATTTAAGCTAAGAAATGAAATGCTTTGCCTGTGCTGTTGAGTTTCCAAGTGTCTTATGATCTTCAGGGTTGGTGCTGCAAGCTCAGGTGTGATTTTCACTCTTGACCCTTGGTCTGGAACCTGCTTTTTTCTCTCTAGACATTCTCCCTGCAGTTGTGAAGTTCCACCAGGCTCTATTTTGGTAGGTGTGTGTTTGCGTCTATGGGTTGGGCATTTGCTGGTCCTTTTCAGTAATGGTCTTTATCTTAGTTTGTCTTCTATTGCTTGATAGAACACTGACCAAAAGCAACCTGGGGAAGGAAAGGGTTTATTTTGCTTGCAGGTTATAGTCTACTATGGAGGGAAGCCAAGGCAGAACACAAGGGCAGGAACTGAAGCAGAGATCACAGAGGGATGCGGCTTACTGGCTTGCTTCCTCCTGTGTATGCTCAGCCAGCTTTCTTATACAGTTTACCTGCCTAGAGATAGCAATACCCCAAGTGGGCTGGGCCCTCCTGCATCAATTAGCATCAAGAGAATGCTTCACAGACATGCCACAGGCCAATCTGATGATAGAAATCCCTCTTCCCAGGTGACTCTAGTTGCTGTCAACTGAAGCTAACTATGATAATCTTTATTCTGGGAACTTTTCTTGAATTATTTCTTTGATAATTTCTCCACTCTGTCTTCTCTTTCTGCAGCTTTAATTATAATGGTTATTTAAATCATTCTGCTTTAGAATGTTCCAGCTCCCTTGTCAACATCTGTAAGTCCTCTTCCTTGAATTAATAACGCTTTCAAGAGAAGACTCTTTAAGCCACTCAACTGAAAAGAACAAATGAGGAAGTGTTAACCTTCAGTATACACATCTTCAGTTAATGGATGTTGCATAGGACTCTCCTCTGACTGGCAAGCTAAGGACAGATGCATTCTTCCCAAGCTTGATTGCACCCGCTTGCCTAGGATCATCACAAAACTTAATGACTCTTGACCCTCTGCAAGAAAGGAGGGGCAGGGAGAGTCAGTCATGCCTCCCAACTAACCAATTGGTCCTAGTTGCACAAGGGGGGAGTGGGGCACTAAGGGTACCTAAGCAGAGGAAGCCCATAGGAAGACTTTTTCGTCATTTTGTACAACTGCCTTAGGAGGGGAGCACCCACACTCCCGTAAGTAACCTCTCACCCACTGCGCAATAAACTCACTGGTTTTCCACACTGCAATTTGGTGAAATTGTACCTTGCTTTGTTATAGGGACCAAGGGAGAAGGAGGCCAGACATTGTTCGAGCCTCCCAGAAGGAATTTTAGCAATAGAGGAGCAGGGGAGACAGCTCAATCAGTAAAGTCCCTGCCATACAAACATGAGGACCTGAGTTCAGATCCCCATGTACCTATAATCCTAGCTCTGGGGAGGCAGAGACAAGCAGATCCCTGGGACTTACTAGTCATTCTAACCAAATCAGTGAACTCCAGGTTCAGTGAGAGATCTTGTCTGGAAAAATAAGGTTAAGGAGAATAATACAGGAAGACACCTAACATTGACCTCTGGCATGTACCCTCACAGACGTGCATACATACAAACACACATACTACACACCAAAAAAAAATCTTGAGTTAACAAACCATTCTTCAGGGCCATTTCAATCTTAGTTTTACCATCTGACAGCAGATGTTGCTTTGCTACAATGAACATGAATATCCTTGGCATCTACCATGGTAGAAGCCTACAGACTTATTATTAGAATGTGCATCTACATTAGACACATAGTAGTATCAAATTATCATGAACTTACTAAAATACGTGTTCATAATCCGAACAAATGCAAGCCAATGTCAACAAACTTTTTTTGAATACAGAAAAACTCCAAGATAAAGTATATAGCAGCATCTACAACAGGGACAACTGGGATGATCTAAGCTGCTGGTGACAGACTGCACACAACCATCACAGTTCTCCTGGAGCATTCTGTTGTTCCAGTGTATTCACTGTATTCTAATGCTCCCTTACTGGAATCTTAGACAAGTCCTGACAGAAGCCCAGCATTGCCAGCCATGGCGGTGCATGCTGGTAATCCCAGCACTAGGGAGGTTGAAGCAGACAGAAAATACAGATCAGCTTGGCCTATACAGTAAGATCCTGTCTCAAAATAAATGACAACAAAGCCACAGACAGGATGATGACTCAGTGGATAAGAGCATTTGTTGTGCAAGCATGAGGAGCTGAGTTCAAGTCCCTAGCAACCATGTGTGCCTGTATTCCAACATTGGGTAACAAAGACAGGCAGATCCCAGGAGCTCGCTGGGCCAGCCAGCCTAGCAAAACAGTAAGCTTCCTGTTCAGTGAAAGACTCTGTCTCAAAAACTAAAGTAGAGAGGGACAGAGAAAGACATCTGACATCCTCCTCTGACTTCTATATGTAAGTGCACCCGCACCCACATGTGCATACATGCATACCATACACATTTTTAAGGCCACTGTTGTAGTAATGTAGAAGAGGATGTTTGAGTGAGACCAGGCTTTCTGGTGAAAAGTGAGCAGCAAAGACCTACTTAACACTTTCAAGATATTTCCAAGCAATTTTCTTTAGCTGTGAGCTCCTGGTACCCATTTAAGATCTTTTATTCTTAGAGTCTTATTGCTCTTGACCTCTTGATGGCCATAAGTTTATAGTTTTTCTGGGAAGGGCGGTGTCATTTGAGGATGCATCCATACACTCCCAGCCACAGCTATAAGACAGCAAAACTGGAGAGAGGATCCAGCAAGTCTGCAGGCCTTGATTTCCATCTACATCCCTCCTAATCACAGAGGTGGTTAGACACAGGTCTTCTCTACAGTATTGCTGAAAGACACATACATCTGTGGAAGAGGTTGCTGGGCATCTGCACTACCAATTCACACAGAAGCATTGTGCTTGATGGGTTTTACTTTAGCGTTCTACATTACTCTGAGGAATGAGCTGTCTTCCCAATGTGGAGTAGATAACAGGGAGGAGTTGAACAGATGGCAGGAGGTGGAAACTGAATCGCTTCACAGATCCTCCAGCACCAGCTCTTCATGATCTTGTGTGGCAAGTATCCCAGAGCACCTGACATATCCATTCCCCAATGTTAAGTACAGAACCAGTCCATAAGTCAAATGTAGGGTATCTTGTGGTTACATGCTTTCTTTTTCTATTTGAACCCTTTATCCTTATTTCAACATAGGGCCCTCATCTTCTCATTTGGAGGGAGCTTGAAAGCAACTACAACAGAAAAAAGGAGCCAAAGGTCTCTTATAGTAGCCTCAGCTTCATTCTGTTTTCCCAAGGTATAAAGATAACTAGGAAATCAATTCCTTCTGCATTACATCATCCCCAAGGGCTGCACACTTGACTAAAGCTTCTGGCCCAGTCCATGGAACCTTGGAAGTAGAGATATGAGTTGATTAAGTTCCTTCCTGTACCAAAGAGCCTTTCAGAGGCTTCTGCTCAGATCAAAGTAGGTATACTAGGGTTTAAAGGGTTATTCACCTTTGCTAGTGTTTACTCTAGTGCTCTTTGGGCATTAACTCTCCAATAAAAACAAGACTCATTTTCAAGCTAGATTTAAGATGCTTTGGAACAACAAATAATTGTCTTGTGCTGAAGAAAGCTATAGTCCTAGGAATGGCATCTGATACTTAAAGTTCTTCTCGGACCCCATGCAGGTAAGGTCACCAAATTTAATTAGACAAATGTTGACCCTATATACTATATATAAAGCAATGTGTTGAGTTGATGAATAAAAGATAAATTTAAAGTTCACCTGCTTTCTGCATACAACAGAATATCACCCAGCCTTAAAAAGGAAAGAGATTCTGACACTATTATATTGATAAACCTTGAAGACATTGTGCTAAGCAAAAGAAGGCAGATGTGCACACACACATACACACACACACACACACACACACACACAAAACCACTTTGTGGCTGGAGAGATGGCTAGGTGGTTTTTCATTTATTTTTATTTTATGTGTATGAGTGTTATGCATGCATGTAAGTGTACCCATGTCATGCAGTGTCTGTGGAGGACAGAGAGGGTGTCAGATCCCCTAGAATTGGAGCTACCGATGGTTATTAGTTGCCATGTGGGTGCTGGGATTCAAACCCAGGTCTTCTGTAAGAGCAGCCAGTGCTCTTAACCATTGAACCACCTCTCCAGCCCACACACACAAAAAAAAATTTTAATTACTTTATGAATCCTCCTATGTGAGATATATAGTCAGATTTGGAGACAAAGTAGAACTGTAGTTGCAAGAGGTTAGGGGAGGGGAAATAGGAAGTTATTTAATGGGTTCAGTTCCAGTTTTATAAGATGAAAAAAAATCTAGAGATGGATAGTGGTAAGAGTTATATATGACAATATTCTCAATACTCACCACCACTGAAATATATGTGTATACATATACATAAATACATTTGACAATTATTTATATGTATATAATTTAACAATGTATATATATATTTTTACAATTATTATGATGTTGCTATGGACTGGATTGTATTATCTCCAAGTTCATCTGTTGAAGTGCTAAACCCAAGTACCTCATCATTGACTGCATTGGGAAAGAGGGCTTTGAAGAGGTGATTAAGATGAAGTGAAGTCGTTAGAGTAGGCCCTAATCCAGTGACTAGCTTTATAAGAAGAAATTTGGACACTGATAAGTACAGAAGGAAGATGTGACAATACGGAGAGATGGCAGTCTTCAAATGAGTCTCAGACTTCCAGGCCCCAGAACTGTGAAAAGAAGTTTCTTTTGGGTAATCCACCTAGTCTGTAGTACTTTGTACTGTGGCAGCCATAAGAAATAGACACAAAAGCAGATTTTTTTCCTTTGTTGTTGCTGTTTGTGTTTTTCCAGTTAATAATAGTAAAGTCATAGGCCCATGAACATTCAACTGGGAAACAACCCCTTGCCTTCCTGGAGGCTGCAGGCCCCTCCACAGCCCAGATCAAGCTAGCCATGAGAAATGCACCAAGAAAAGGACCCAGTGGAGTGGGGAGAAAAACACATAAAGGTCACTGGACAGAGATTTGGAAGAGCATCTTCAGTACAGATAGGGCAAGAGCCCTGACAGGGAGATCTAGAGTCAAGAGGAAAGGTGTGTTCCAGGTGGGGGCGGGGTATGACCTCAAAGAAAGGCAGGTGAAGAGGAAGGCATGGTATTGGAACAGCATAGTGGCCTGGCCAGGGCAGACAAGTGCTCCCAGTGGGAAGTGCATTGTAAGCAGGCAACAGGATAGATAGGACCAGACGCAAAAATCAGAACAAAATCATTCCAAATTCTGTCCCATCATGGGAGAAAAGCTATTTTAAAATTTCCACTTCCTCTAACCAGTCATTTTATGGCCCTCCTTACTTCACCACTCATCTTGTACAACTGCCCCTTTTATACCTCTATAACCAGGAATCTTTGGGGACAGGAATATCAAGTTCTCAAAGGAAATGTTTCATGGGAATGGCACCGAGAAAAGCTACTGTGTGAAGCTTTCATCCACGTGCCCAGCATGAAGAAGCTGATCCCTCTTCAGTGTTCTCTTAGCTGTTTGGAGCTGATCCTGTAATTTACCATAAAGCAATTTGAAAGTAGGAGTGAGTATGGCTCTCCTAAGCCTCTGAGCAGCTACAAGGCAATGGTCTAGTCACATTCTCCCACCTGAGGGCATAGTGTCCAGCCCAAAGACCTACTGCTGCTCAGTGGTTCAGGCTTGTCCTACACTGAGTGCAGGAAGGGCTGGTATGAAGGGGGCCTGATTCTTGGGTTAAGGGCTCTACCTGCACCTCCTGTGAGAGGTCAGTTGATGATGTAGTGAGAGAGAGGAAAGGCTGCAAAGGAAGAACCCAGCAGCAAAGCATGGGCTGCTCAGCAGGGAGCATGTGTTCACAGTATCAGTCTTCCTGTTTGGGATCCAAGTTTCTTCAATAAGCATAATTCAAATTCAGGTAACATTGAAAGTTTGGGGCTTTCCCCTGACCTCCTCAAACCTAAGTTATACAAAGGCACTCTCAAAGATACCAGAGTTTAAATACACCAAAACACAGATAATTGCTGTGTAATGAAGACTCACAGCTTGGGCTGGTGGACTTGGTTTGCAAGAGGCAAGAAGCTTGTACCTAACCCTCTTCCTTTGAGACCCACAATAATCTTATGACTGGGAGGACAGACAAACTAGCTCATGAGATGAGTAGACAGATATAAGCACTGAGACTCAGGGATGGTAGAAATGACTCCCCAAAGACCACAGTCTTTCTGTGACATATTCAGACCTAGAATCCAGGTTTTCTAGCCTGGTATTCTCTGCTCAACTGTAAGAGTAATAATCATCATTTATAGTCACCTACTCTGTGTCTGCCATTGTCTATCTATTATTCCCTTCAATCCTTCACCAGTCTTTGGAGAAACCAAGGTTTAGCCAACAAATCCTAGAGGAAGAACTTGAACTCGGGGATGTCCTTGAAGACCAGCCTCCAATCCAGCTACATTTTATTTACTTCTGTCTCCTCCAGTTCGACTCCAATTATTTTTATTGGGTATCTGGTGCATACAAATGCTGTACTGCTAGGCAGCAGGCTGGCCAGACTCAGGCTCCTAGGGCAGGGCAAGGCCAGGCCGTGCAGCACTGGGCAGGTCTTGCTTCTCTAGGCCCCAGGCCCACGATTAGGAGGTGTCAGTTCCCTAGGACTGCTAACAAATCAACACAAAGTGAACAGCTCACAACAACAGACATGTGTTCTACTCACAGCTCTAGATCTAGAAGTCCAAGATCAAAGTATCAGCAGGCTCAAGGGGAGGAAAGTCTTTCCTCTAATAAGTGTCCCCTCCACAAGCTCTACAGAAGGATCTTTTGCCTCTCCAGCCTTGAGTCACTTCCGGTATTTCTTACTTGGGGCAGCCTGATTTCCATCGCTACCTCTGTTTGCACATAGCCTCCCATGCCTCACTTTTAAAAGGACACCTGTGGGGTGGATGTGGCTTAGTAGAGTGCTTGCCTATCATGCACAAAGCCTGGGATCAGTCCCCAGTACCACATAAAACCAGTAATACTATAAACCTAGCACTGAGGAGGTAGGGGCAGGAGGACCAGAAGGTGAAGGTCATCCCCAATTATATGGCAAGTTCAAGGACACCTTGGGCTACATGAGGAGAGAGAGAGAGAGAGAGAGAGAGAGAGAGAGAGAGAGAGAGAGAACACTTGTCATTAGAACCTAAGGTTTATTACATCTACAAACACCTTTTCCAGATATGATCATATGAACAAGTACTAAGAGTTAGAAATTAGACATATCAGTCCGGCATGGTGGCACACGCCTTTAGTCCCAGAACTCGGGAGGCAGTTCCAGGCCAGCTGGGGCTACAGGGAGACCCTGTCTCAAAAAGACAAAAAAAAAAAAAAAAAAAAAAAGAGAAAGAAAAGAAAGAGATTAGACACATCTTTTTGTGGGGGGGGGGGCGCTGGAGCACTAGTCAACCTACTCAAGGAAAAGTCTGACTTAAGCCCATAGGGTCACCCTGTTCCTCAGGCCAGTCCTTAAGTAGGCAGGCAAAGAAAAAGAAGCCTCTGCCCACTGGGGCCAAGGCTGAGAAACAGGGTCAGCATGCTGGCTCCTTGAGCAATGAGTGTGAAGAGGCAGGGCTGAAAGTGGTGGTTTGTGAGGGTCAGAGAAGCTAGGAAAAGCCGGCTAAGCCTGAAGTGCTCCAGGCAGCATTGCTAGAACAGGGCTCAAATCACATTCCTAAGCTACTTAGGTATCCCAAGGAGGCGGGGACTATGCTAATAGTCTCAGCTGCCGCCAGGCCACAGTGCCCTCCTGGGGCTAACCTGGTTTGACTTCGCAATCCAGAGCTGGGCTTCCTCCCAATTCCTTATCAGCTGAGGCTGGAAGGACTCAGGACCCTGTGGTCACAGTGCACAGCCAGGGACAGTGGCTTGCATGAGTGCCTGATTCCTGACAAAGCAAGGAGAAGTCAGAGATGCCTAACCACATACAATCCTGGGTTTCATTCATATTCAACAAACCTACTGCTTCCAACAAGTAGAAAAAGAGGGTAAGGCATGAGCAGATGATGGAAAATGTCTCAAAGACCAGCAAGTTACAGTAGTTCTGTGACTCAGTTAGGAAAGCAGGCAGAGTCTCTGTGACTCTGGAAGAGGCAGCTAAAGTAGTGCTTGGCCTCAAACCTCAGTCCCTTAGTTTGTTGTATAACCTTGGGCTAGTTACTCAACCTCTCTCAGCCTAACCCTCTTCTCTGTAAACTCAGAACCACAATAGAAGCTACACCATAGGGCTGCTGTGGGAATTAAATCAAATGAGCCATAGAAAGCACTGAACATAGTACTTGGTATGCAGCAAATGCTCAACTAATGCCAGCCTAGTATGAACCAGCTACACTGGAAATAAACCCTGAAGGAGACTGTGATGGTTAATTTTATGTGTTGACTTGATCAGACCCTGAAACCCAGTTCTTTGGTCAAATACCAGTGTACATGCTTCAGGGGAATATTTTTTTAAGATGTGATTGACATTAAATCAGTAGACTGTGTAAAGTAGGTCATTTTCCATAATGTAGGTAGGCTTCATCCAATCAGTTAAAACTCTCAGGAGAAAAAGTCTATGGCTCCCTAAGGAAGAAGATATTCTGTCTCCAGATTCATGACTGCAACACCGACTGTTCCTTGGTACTCCAGTCTGCTGTGCCAGTCCATAGACTGAGGATTTACCAGACTCCACAATCATGTGAGCCAACTGTTTAAAATAGACCAATAGATATTTGATGATAGATTTATAGACAAATGATGGTAGAGATGATAGGTTGGTAGGGAAGACAGATGATAGACTGATAGGTATTGGTTAATAAATAGAAGATAGATGAGAGACAGACAGATGCTAGGTAAGATTGTAGATAGGTAATAGACAATAGACAGTAGATAGATAGTAGGGATGAGAGATAGATGATGATAGATAGATAGATAGATAGATAGATAGATAGATAGATGATAGATTAGATAGATAGATAGATAGATAGATTAGATAGATAGATAGATAGATAGATAGATAGATAGATAATTATTTGATGGGTTAACCAGTCCCAAGAGCTTACACAGATGAGACAAAAAATAGGATAGACAGAAGATAGATGATAGATGATAGATAGATAGATAGATGATAGATAGAGAGAGAGATAGATAGATAGATGATAGATAGAGAGAGAGATGGATGAGTGGGTGAATGGACATAGGCCTATTTGTCTGTCTACTCATCCTACTAGTTCTGTTACTCTGAGTAACTAATACCACAAGATCAGTAGCCAGGAGCCACAAGGACAAACATCTCAGGCAGGGGCCCAAGACTGTGGGCTGTGCTGTGGAGGATGAACAAGCAAGGAAAGTCACACAGCATGGGGCTCAAGAGGAGATATCAGGAAATGCCACAGGACAGGCAGGTTGAAAGGAGGCTCAGAGACCAACAGGAAGCATTTGGAAGATTTGTGGCAGAGTATGGGTGCCTGGAACTGTCATCACACAAAAGTCACATCAACTCCCCAAGTTGTGTCGGATTCCAAGATAGAACCAGGACAGTCACAGAAATGTGCTGATTCAGATGGAGAAGAACCCTACCTCTTGCCTGGGACAAAAGATGTCATGCAGAAATGGAGGCGCCAGCCACATCCCTTCCTGACAGCACCTGGTTTGAAGTCACGAGGCAGACACACCTGAGAAGCTGGGGAAGGCCTGCAGGAGGAGCCAGGACTACCAGAGTTCTCTTCTGGAATCTGGGTGTGGTCACCCTACAGCATGGATCTGGAACAGTACTGTGCTGTGAAGTGAATTCCAGGTGCATTTTTGAGTCTCAGGTGATTCTCTAGATAGGTTTTTATAGTAGACAGCAGTGACAGGTTCTGCAAGGTGAGCAGTGCGGTGGCTTTGTCTTAGAGTTCTGCTTTCAGCCTGGTACCAAGTAGACATCACTCCCACAGAAGCTCCAAGAGCTGGCCTGGTCAGAAACTCTGGCTCACACAGGGCAACTAAACTGATGCCACTGTGACTCCATGAGGAAATGGCCAGTCTCCCTGGTGACAAGGTAGAGTTGATCAGTTCTAGGGGCTCCTTTCTTCCTCTTTATGAACAGATTTCTTCTTTCTTTTTGACAGGATCTTACTATGTAGCACAGGCTAGCCTCAAACTTGTGATCCTCTTGCCTTAGTCTCCTGCATGCTGGGCTTATATGTATACACCATCATACTTGGCTTTATGCCTGCCCTTGCTATTATGTCATATTTTTGCTCCATCTTTCTTCCAAGCATTCCTTCTAGATAGGACTAGGACAGGGGGCACCAGTCTAGATACTTTAGAATATCACGGCCAGTGTTCCATTTCAGGCAGCATGGAGGCCTGGGAATGCTGAAAATCTTCCTTCTCTAAACACCCAACAACAGAAGAGCAGTCATTATGTCAAAATATATGTAACATAAAATTTACCATTTCATCAATCTGTAAGTTCAGTGGCATTAAATATATTCACATTGTTGTACAACTACCACTGCCTTCCATCTCCAAACTTTTTCATTCTTTCAACAAAAACTCTCCCTGTTGAACACTGGCTCCTAATGTCCTCCCTCCCTCAGGCTGCTGGTAACGTCTATTTTTATCTCTTTTTCTATGTGTGTATGTTATGTGTGTTTGTATGTGTGTTCACATGCATGGGTATTCATGTTTGCAAGTTTGTGTACACATGTACATGTGTGTGGAGACCGGAAGTTAACATTGGGTGTCCTCCTTGATAACTCTCCACTTTGTTTATTAAGGCATGGTCTCTTACTGATCTCTGAGCTCACAGATTCTGGATAGTCTAGCTAGCCAGCTTGCTAGGAGGGTTGGGATCACAAGAGGGCTACTATGCCCATCTGGCTTTTATGTGGGTGCTGGGGATCCAAATTCCAGTCCTCATGCTTGCAAGGCAAGAGCTTCATCCATGTCTTCAATTATCCATGTTGCTGAATGTTTTTTGTTTCCATTCAGTTTTGCTTTGGTTTTTGAAACAGGATCTCCCTAGTGTTATCTAGGTTAGTCTCAGATTTTTTAGTTCAAGTGATCCTCCCACCTCAATGCTGCAAAATGTCATTTCTTTCTATAGATAAATTATATTCAGTGATAAACATATCACATTCTGTTTGTCCATGCCTTCATTGATGAATGATTAGTGTTCCCACCATTTGGCTACTATGAATAATGCTACTATGAACATAAGAGTACAAATGACTCTGCCTTCTTGCGATGGCTCCCATAAGTGATTTTCCCCCTAGAAATGTATTCATTTTTTTCTGAATATGAGAAGCTATTGACAGAGGGTTTCCAAATTCTTTCATGATATGCATAATCTCTGCTACAATCTCTTTTGCATTATACAAGGTCCACTCTTACCTGATTGTGGTCCTCTTCACTTGTAACCACCATTGCCCCTGAGAACCCCTGACCTAGTTCCCTGCATATTTTCCCACCATATTATAGATAAACAAAACCACTGCGGGTCAAATGTGGAGCTATATGCCCAGACCTTGACACTGTCAGCACCAAGACTGTGCCTGAAGTCTTTGATTTTAGCAGGAGATAAGCCAAGCACATTTGGCTGGAGTTGAACTCATTTTTGTCCTGACCACTTATGAACCCCCTCCTTCTGCCCCAACTCTCAAACCACAGGTCTTGTTGGCTCTTTTCTTTAGTCTCAAAGCATCTGAGCACAGGTTCTCATACACTGGGGCTGGTCTGCTCCAGTACACTCCCCTTCCTAAATATTCATTATTTATGTCTTCTCTTTTTTTTCGGTCTTTTTGAGAAAGGGTCTCCCTGTAGCCCCAGCTGTCCTGGAACTCACTATGTAGACCAGGCTGGCCTTGAACTCACAGAGATCCACCTGCCTCTGCCTCCTGAGTGCTGGGATTAAAGGAGTGTGCCACCATACCCAGCCCTTCTCTTCTTTTTTATAGATCATCTTGTCAGGGATTTACCAACTAGCTGACTCTTTCAAATAACTAACCATATTAGTTAGAACTGGGTTAGAGAACTTTAGGTTAGAGAAAACCTTCCCGTAACAGTGGCTTAGCAAGACATGTTCTTTTCCCCACAGCTAAAATGTCCAGAAGGTTCAGTTCAGGGTTGGTTTGGTGACCCATGGAGGTCTAGGAACCAAAGTCTTTAGGTCTTGGTGCATTTTCTTTGCCCAAGAAGGAAAAGTCAGGATCCAAGGTCCAAAAGTTGCCCTTTTGTCTAAGATAGCTGCTAGGATTCCAGCCAAAATTCCAGGTAAGGAGAAGGAAGAGGGAAGAGAGGCATACCTTCTGTCTTTTCATACCCTGAGAATCACACATAGCACCTCTGCCCCTGGTCCATTGGCCAGAACATACTCAGATGGCTGCACCAATTTGCAAGACAGTCTAGGAAATATAGGCTCCTTGTTTGCCCTTCTTCATGCCATGGCTGTCATACTTTCACTTCCCCATTATAAACAGTGCAGTGTTTACTCTGTCAATTATCTTTTTAAAATTTTTATTTTATGTATATCGGCCTGCATATATATAAGTGCATCTGTGTCATTCAATACCCATGGAGGTCAGAAGAAGGTGTTGGATTCCTTGGAACTGGAGTTACAGATAGTTGTTTGCTGCTATATGGATGCTGAGAATCGAACCTGGGTCCTCTACAAGAACAGCCAGTGCTCTTAACCACTGAGCCATCTCTCCAGCCCCAACAATTATCTTTTTTTTAATGGTGAAAAAAATATGTATTTAGAATTAGACTACTGGACTGCTTAGATGATCCCAATTTTGTTGGCAACATCCAAAGCATCATAATCAGGAGCAAGATGAATATAAGCTTCTCCTCTCTGTCAGATCTGATCAAGTTATTGATTTTTGCCCCATCAATGTGGTAGCGTTTCTTCACAGCCTGTTTGATCTGGTGCTTAATGGCCTTGACATCCACAATGAACACAGTGTGTTGTTGTCTTCTGTCTTCTTCATGGCTGACTCAGTGGTCACGGGGAACTTGATGATGGCATAGTGGTCAAGCTTGTTTCTCCCGGGGGTGCTCTTGCCAGGGTATTTGGGCTGCCTCAGGAGCCACAGGGTCATGCTGCCTTAAGGCAGGTGACATGCGATCTTCTTTTTTCTGTGGCTGTGAACGCCTTTCAACACTGCCTTCTCGGCTTTCAACGCCTTCCCTTTGGCTTCCTCTTTGGGAGGGGCAGGAACTTCCTTCATCGCTTTTGGCCGCCATCTTTGGCAAAAAGGCCATCAATTTTCTTTTAAAAGAAACTTTTTAATTTTTCTTTTTGTAGTGCTGGGGATCAAATTCAGGGCCCTGTGAATGCTAGGCAAGGGCTCTACCACTGAGTTACAACCCTTGTCCTTTAAGAAAACTTTGGGGTTTTGGTTTTGGTTTTTGAGACAAAATTTCACACTTGTAGCCCAGGCTGGCTTCAGATTCATGGTAATCCTCTTGCTTTAGTTCTCTAAGGGCTGGGATTATGAGTGTAAGCTACCATGTCTAGCTTTAAAGAAACTTTTTTAATGACAAAAAGTGTTTTTATTAGTACATATTAATTATAAATAATGGTTTTCATTATTGTTAGGGTTCGAGAATCGAGAATAATTCCCACAGATACCAAGAAGACTATACAAAAAGTTTATTCAGGAATTTCAAGTAAAAACAACCAAATGGCTGCTAGCCGGGCACAGACTGCACGAGCCAACAGTGGAGTCTGGCCCCGAACAATATCAGGCAGGGGCTTTTATTGGGGAACTCCACAGAAACCGGAGCGTGCCAAGCATCTTTTAAAATAATTGGATGTCCCCATATCCTGAGTACAGGGGAAGTTTTGATTGGTAGGGGCATTGGAATGTGCTGACTGATATCTTTTAGGGCCAAAAGTTTTTGTTCATACCTTATAAGGCTTTTACATGTCCAGGGCTTGCTTAATCTATAGCTTCCCGGGGGGTGGGGGGGGTTAGTAACTGGAAAAATTTACAATCTCCCTGAGCTTGTCCGGGCTAGTCTGAGGAAGCTAGCCAAAATGGAGTCAGTACATTCTGGCTCTCCAATTATGACAATGTATTTTCAAATTTTTATTTTTATTTTATGTGTATGAGTGTTTTGCCTGCATTTATGTTAAGTGCACTCATATCATACAATGCCCACTTGAACAGGGAATCAGATCCCCTGGAACTGGAGTCATGAATGGTTGTTAGCTGCCATGTGGATGCTGGGAACTGAATCCATGTCTTCTGCAAGAGCAACCAGTACTCTTAACCTCTGAGTCATTTCTCCAGTCCCTCTTGTTTGTTTTGTTTTTAAGACAGGGTCTCCTTGTAACCTCAGCTGGCCTGGAACTTACTATGTAGAACAGGTTGGCCTCGATCTCATAAAGAGCCACCTGCCATTGCTGGACTGAAGGTATGTGCCACCAAGCCTTCTCTGAAACTTTTAAAGCTTTTTTCTTTGCCACTGCTGTTTAGTGTTTGGTTCTGTTTCTTGGTGTGCTTATTCTCTATCTTCCTTTTTTCAGACCTATAACTTTGACACTCGGCAGTTAGTTCTCATCCACACTGTAGAGTTTTGAATGTGTTAACAGGGACATACACCCAAGTACAGAGCTTGTTTGGAGAATCCGCGTCCCTCACTGCATTTTCTGGACAAACACACGTAGATATGATACAGAACATTCCTTATTCTTTTGGACTAGACAGCCTTGTTGAACCTGGTATCAAGTTTGCTCATCTCCTTTATGGCAACTATCTGGATTTCTTTTGAGTGCCCAAGGATCAAGCTTCTTTAAGCTCACTCTGTGGGTTCACTTGTAAACATTGATGGGGTATTCTGGGGTCACTGACTTGTTTGTTGTCAAGGCAGGCTGTCCTTTCTTCTCATCACTGGTCTTTGCAGGAGCCATTCTGCCAGGCCCAAGCTGGAAAGGCTTGCTGCACTTTTTCTTTGTTTATTCTGCTTGGGGTTCTTTGAGTGTCTTGGATCTGTGTTTAGAGTCCACACCAAATTTGGAAATATTTTGGCAATTACTCACATGAAATATATTTGTCTTGGCCTTCCTCTTTCTCAGAACGTTTTTGTGGATGCTCCTTTGTCTTTTTGAGACAGAGGGTCTGGACCTGTAGCTCAGGCAGACCTCAAACTTGTGATCCTCTCGCCTCAACCTCCTGATTGCCCAGCCTTCTTTCTCACACTTTGATCTGGTTACACATTCACATTCTGCTGGCTATTGTCCCACAACATCAAAAAGAATCTGATTTTTTTCTTTAGTGTGGCTAATATCCACTACTGTTTTCAAGTTTGCAGATCTCTTCTATAGGGTCTTAGCTACTAACACTATCTGGTGAAATTTTTATTTGCTTATTGAATTTTATAGCTCTAGAAGGTATTTTGTTCTTTACATTTTTTAGTGTGTGTGTGTGTGTGTGTGTGTGTGTGTGTGTGTGTGTATGCGTGGGTGCACACAGGTCACAACACACATGCGGAAGGTCAGTGACAATTTGCAGGAGTCGGCTCTCTCCTTCTACAATGTGGGTTCCAGGAATTGAATTCAGGTTGTCAGACTTCTATCAAGCCATTCACCAGCCCTTGTATTTTATTTTGTTTTTAGATTTTCTTTTTGGTGCTGTTTTGAGTCTAGATCTCACCATGTGGCCCTGGGTGGCCTAGAACTTGCTATGTAGACCAGGCTGGACTGAACTTTTCCCCCTTCCTTTGCCTCCTGAGTACTGGATTTATAGGGTGTGCCACCACATCTAGCTTGGGAATGCTTTAAATATCCTCCACTTCTCTCCTCATACATAAGTGATTTCTTTTTGCATCTTTGGATACATTCAACAGTGTTTTAAAGTCCTTGCTTCAATGACACTATCTCTGTCATTTGAGTCTGTGTTCCTTGGCTGATTTTGCTTCTGATTGTGGATTACATTTTACTGCTTGTTTTGTTGACCAGTCTATTTTATGGTGATGTCTATCCTGTGGACTCTTAGACTTCATATTAGAGTTCTGAAGATTATTAGAATATGTTTGATAGGAGGACAGGTTACTTGATGGTAAAGTTGACTCTTTCAAAGTATGATCTTAAGGTATATTTGGAAAGATCTTTAATAGCCTTTACTCTAGAAATAGACTGGCTGCTGAGGTTGACCTTTTGAGGTCTCTCCTGGATGCCATATGTATTCAACATGGATTTTCCACTCCAGTTGAGCAGAAGTCAAATGTTTCCCAAGCCTCAGTGAGCTCCAAGAATAGTTGGGTTCATAGTTCTCTGGCTGTTCCTTGACCAGCCTCACAAAGTTTCACTCTGTGTCTAAGAGACTTAAGGTACTGCAGCCATCTCCAGATTTCTGGAGCTCTCTCTCTGCACAGGATCCTCTTCTCTAGGACTCTGCTTTGCAAATCCCACCTGCTCTGGTTACCCATGCTCTCTCTCCTCAGCTCTGTGAGATTGCTATGCTTACTTTGCATTTCTTCTCATGACCAACTGGGGTATTACAGAAATACAAGGTTGGTTTCATATTATAAGTTTTACTAATGTGAATCTGGGAATAGAACTTGGTGTACAGCATGGGTTCAAACCACAGCAGATGGTGGGGAGTACGGGGAGAAAATCTACTAGTATAATTAACCCTATTACCATACTAAAAGAGAAAACACATGATCTCATTATGCAAATACAAAAAATTCTATGAATTTGACAACTATTAATAATAATTTCAATAAATTAAGAATAAGGATTTCCTTAATCCAATTTTTAAAAAGTACCTAGCAAACCTAACCTAATAGTAAAATGTGAAAAGCAGTCCCTCAAAAAATCAGGAACAGGACAAGAATAAGTTTCCCTGCTTCTATTCAACATTATTCAGAATGTTTCAGTCGTTATAATATAGTAAGCAGAGCAGAGAGCAGGAGTTGGAAAAGGCAGAAACACAATTGTCAGTTATTATCTGCAAATTTATATGAGGCACTTACTCTGTATGAGACTCTTTTTTTTTTTATTTAGTGTGTGTGCAGGTGGTTATCAGAGGTCAACCTGCAAGAGCCAGTTCTCTCCTTCCACACATGTGAGTTCCAGGGATTGAACTCAAGTCCTCAGGTTTGGAGGCAAGTACCTTTACCTGATGAGCCATCTCTCTAGCCAGAGGGTCTTCTTTGGATGGTAGCAAAAGCATTTGTGGCACAAGCCTGACAACCTGAGTTTGACCCCCAGAACCCATGTAAAGGTGGAAGGAGAGAACAAAGTTGTCCTCTGACCTCCAAACACACAATGTAGCATGCACATGGCCCCTTGCCAATCATGTACTCTCATGTATACACACACTAATAATTTTTCGAGGTAGATTAACAAAGGTCAGAGCCAGGGCTGGGGGTGGAAAGTTTATACCAAGCAGTCTTCTTTGAAGTGATGAAAATGTTCTAGAATTAAATCTGAGTGATGATGTATACCTTTATGAATGTACTAAAAATCACTGAAGCCAGATGTGGTGATACATGTCCATAATCCTAGCATGCAGGAGGTAGAGACAGAATGATTCAGATTTTAAGATTACCCTCAGCTGCACAGCAAGTTTGAGGCCAGCCTGGGCTACCTGAGACTCTGCCTCAAAAAAAAAAACTATTATGATGACAACAATAATAAATGAGGGCCAGGTGTGGTGGTGCATGCCTTTAGTCCCAGCACTTGGGAGGCAGAGGCAGGTGGATCTCTGTGAGTTCGTGAGTTCAGACTAGTCTACATAGGGAGTTCCAGGCCAGCTGGGGCTACAGGGAGATCCTGTCTCAAAAATGCCAAAATAGGGGCTGGAGAGATGGCTCAGCGGTTAAGAACACTGGTTGTTC
>NW_008330333.1:2265458-2274946 GCF_000622305.1 Nannospalax galili
CTTATCTATATGCAGGCAATATATGCATACACATAAAATAAAAATAATAAATAAAATATATTTTTAAAATACCAAAATAATAATAATAAATGAGGCAGGTGGATCTTTGTGAGATCAAGGCCAGCCTGATCTACATAGGGAGTTCCAGGCAGGCTGGGGCTATGGAGACTCTGTCAAAATAATAATAACAATAATAATAATAATGTAAAAAATAAAAGTTATCAAATTATACAGTTTAAAAGGATGACTTTTGAGCTGGGGGTATAGTACTTAGGGCACACAGGCCCTGGGTTCCATCCTCAACACCACAAAAGAAAAAAACTAAGAAGTATTTAGTCAGAAAAATGAGACTGACAAATTAATCAGAGCCCTTTCCAGACTTCCATATGAGTTCAATAAATTGACCTCTTCCCCTGAAGACACATCTGTGGAAATTTCCACCAGCAAAAGCCTGGAGACATTGTTCACCCTTCCTCTCTGGCCATGAGCCAGACATCCCTTGGTGGTTATGCCAACATGGCTCATAAAGCAACGACGCAAAAAGCCATCTCTGCCCCCGTATCTTGTGATAGTCAAAGCAGAGAAAACAGAGCCTTTCATTCTGTTCTCAGCACTCTTTCACTTCAGTATCTGGGATATCCAGGGTCATATTGTATCCCTGTGAATAAACACGATAGCTTGTTGCTACACTCATAACTAAAGGACATGCCAAATATCCACTAGCTGTTGATAAAAGAGATCTTTTATATCCCAAAAGGTATGTAAGTGGATAGATCTAAAATGCTCTGCACAGTCCTAGCATATGATGAGTGCCCAGTAAATGTTAGTTACTGTCATGTCTGGCTGAATTCAAAAGCGCTCTGAGATGACTTCTCCCTCTTACTCAGTTCCCACTGTTTTGTGTCACACCCTTCAGCATCCCCACAGAGCTGCCAGTAGCCATGAGATCTGACAAACTGACTCAAGCTGAGGCATGGATGGCTGGTGAGGTTTGTGGCAGTGCCTCCCTTTTCCTCCTCTGGCTGTCTGATTTTCAACACATCACCTAAGGCTCTATTACACCTAAGTTACCAATACTTAATGCTTGTGTGGTATGAGAATGCACCATCTTCTATTGACAAAAATAATCCTATTACCTCCCAAACTGCTTCTCCAGGAAGGAGGAGGATCAATCTGCACTAACACAATGTAATCTTCATGACAGCATAGTAAATGAGTGCATCTGAAAAAACTGGACTTTTGACTGGGACCCCAACAGAGTAACCAATGAAAGACTCCGCCTTAGGCTTCAACAGCCCCAACATCTACCCTCTGACACTCCCAGATCCCAACCATACCACTTCCTGGGCCCCGCTCTCCCAGCAACTCTCTGACAGAGAGGCCAGGCTGGGGAGACCTGGGGCACTGAACACACCCAGTATGTTGTCACCACTTCCCAGAGCCAAAACACCCTAGTTGAAAAACAGAGAAATAAAACCTATAAATAATCAAGGCTTGGGCGGCTAGATGACTCAGTGGGTAAAGGCACTTGCCACCAAGCCTGATGACCTGAGTTCAATCCCCAGGACCCACATAGTGGAAGGAGAGCACTGAGTCCCCCAAGTTGTCTTCTGACCGCCACGTGTCATGGTGTGCCCACACATACAAAATAAATATATGAATAAATAAATGAATGTAATTAAATTTTTTAAAATAGGAACTGGAGAGATGGTTCAGCAGATAAAAGCACTGGCTGCTTTTGCAGAGACTGGAGTTCGGTTTCCAACACCCACAAGACAGCTAACAACTGTCTGTAACTCCAGTTCTAGAGAATCTGACACCTCCTTCTGGCTTCTGTGGGCACTGAATGAACGTGGTACACTTACATATGTGCAGGCAAAATACTCATACACATAAGATAAAAATAAATTTTTAAAAATTTAAATATAAATTTAAAAATTTAATTAAAATATAATAATCAGGGATTATTTCCAACCCCTTAAAGTTCTCCTACTCTCCTCTCTGTCTCTGTCTCTGTTTCTCTGTCTGTCTCTGTCTGTCTCTGTCTCTCTCTCTCTCTCTCTGTGTATGTGTGTATAGGAACAAACTATATAGATCACTATTGATAGAGATATAGATACAGATATAGATATATATCAGTTAAAAATTTAAGAAAATTTTTGACTTACTCCCGCCAGCCAGGGACGTTGTATTCTCTGTCTTTTACTGATGATCTACAGAGACATGTTTTTCACCATAGCCGAGGATGCTAGCAGCTGGAGACCGAGGTAAGGCTGGACCAGGTTAGAGGACATTGAAGTCACCCTGATACCCTCCTCAGTCTCATTTTTTCCAGACACCCAGAGCCCCACCCTGAGCTGCACCGTGTGTCCTGCCATGGCTCAAATGGGTCAGACACCATCCCAAGGGGTAGCCCCACTTTCCTTGCACAGTATCCTTGCCTCCCTCTTTGGAGACCCTCCTGGTACAACAGATCACAGCTGAACACAGCCTCCCTCAGTCTCCCAAGTGAAGCCTGCCCCAAATACCATGTGGAGCCATCAGTTCCTCTTCTCTTCCACCTGAGTACAAGTTTCATGTAAGTTCATGGCCCAAGTGATTGTCCTTACCTTCAGAACTCAGACCTGGGAGCAGGCATATGACTGCTTCTCTACCCTCAAGCTTACCTCAGAAGTCTCATGGAGCCAGTAGTTGCTGAATAAATGAACAAGTCCAGAAATATCTTCATATTTCATACATGTTGGTCAGCAGTATTACTTTTCAGAAATAATAAAGTCTCTCACAACTTAAAAAATTTAGAGCACTCATTAGATTACATAGGCACATAATATTTTTTACTGTAATAAAATGTGTGTAACATAAAATTCACCATTTTTAAGTGTTCAAGTCGATAATCTGATAGCATTAAGTACATTTGCATTGCTGTACAAGGACCTCCACCACTTGTCTCCATACTGTTTTCATTTTCTCAAATTAAAATTCTGTCCCCACTCAACACTAACTCCACATTCCTCCCCTGCCCCTAGCCCCAGCCCATCTCTTTGTGAATTTGACTGTACTAAGTCATTCATGAGAGCAGAACGACGTATTGCTGCCTTTTGCATCACACCCGTATAATGTCCTAGAGATTCAACCCTGTTGCAGCATGCATCAAAAGTCACATAATTTTTTAAAAGACATTCAATGAGAGCCTCGATAGATGGTTCAGTGGGTAAAGTGCTTGCTGTGCAAGCTTGACAATCTGAGTTCAGTCCCCAGTACCTACATGAAAAGCCAGGCAAGGAGGTGCACGCCTATAATTCCAGCACTTAGAGGTCAGAGACAGGAGGATCCCTGGAGCACCTTGGCTAGCCAGTCTAGCCAATCAGTGTGCTCCAGGTTCAAAGAGAAACACTATCCCAAAAAATAAGGTGGATAACAATTGAGGAAAATACCCAACATTGACTTCTGGCCTCTACACACGTGAACACTCACCCACATATTATGTGAATACATACACACATGTACACATACACACACACCACACATACACATATACCACACAGAGACATACACAAAGAGAGGGAAGAAAAGGCATTCACTGAATCATAAGTATCAATAAGGGCCAGCAAGATGGCTCAGTGAGTAAAGGTGTTTGCTGCCTAGCCTGACGACCTGAATTTGATCCTTGGAACCTACACGGTGGAAGGAAGGAACTGACTCCTGGAAGTTGTCCTCTGACTTCTACATACACATAACATGTCATGCGTCTCCTTTCCCCCTGTACACAAAATAAATAAATAAAATGTAATAAAAATTAAAAATAAAGAATCAGTGAATCCATGCTAGAGACCGGCTGATTCGTGAAACAAAGAGGTAAATGATAGTCTCTGCTCCAAGTATCAACCAGCTCATTCCTTCTCAAAGGGTCCAGTGTTACTAGATGAAAGGCAGTCAATGTACCTGGCCTACTGGGTCCTCATCTCCACGCCTGAAAATGGCTTTCTACACTCCAGCCTATAGACTACCATAGACTCTTTCTCTAGATGAACCTGATGGTTCCTGAAGAGAGTAAAAAAATGGCAATGACTAATGGGAGGAATTTCAAACACATCAAGGTAGTGAGCAAACAAGTGATAGATGGAGTGTGTATTCACTCCTCAAGCCATCCTCCAGAACAGCAGGATGTGTCCACATATTGGGTTTCTGAACTCCTCTGGGAGTTCTAAAAGGCACCAAGGCTTTCTATCCCATAAAGTTGGTCCTTCGATACCCATTACCACCTTCTAGGTGGCCACCAAAGAGACCTTAGGTGGAATGAAGATGAGACTTCCCAGAAAGAGGTAGGAAGCAGAGCTGGGGAGGCAACATTCACTGGACTCCTACTCAAAGCCAAGTACTGCACCAGGTGCCTCACCTACAGTATCTTGCTGAGCAATCTCAATGCCTACATAAGAGATGCCATTGCCTCTCGTTTATAGGTACAGAAACTGAGGCTCAGGTGAGTTAGTCAGCCAGCCAGCCAGAGTAACACGGCTAAATTGTGTTAAGACTGGCAAACAAATTCAGGCTCAGCAACCTGAAGGCTCTTTTTCTTTCTTTCTTTTTTTTTTTTTTTTTTTTTTTTTTTTTTTAAAAAGGGTTTATTAACTGCTTGATTTTTGCAGTACTGGAGACTGAGAATTGAAACAGGGTTTCCCTGTAGCCCCAGCTGGCCTGGAACCCACTATGTAGACCAGGCTGGCCTTGAACTCACAGAGATCCATCTGCCTCTGCCTCCCGAGTGCTGGAACTAAAGGCATGTGCCACCATACCTGGCTGAAGTCTCTTTTCTTCACCCATGATGCCTCATATTCCATCATGGGAGTGACACGCCTTGGACCCCAGATAAATCTCTTGGAGAGATATATCCATAGTGGGCCCAGTGAAAAGCACAAGGAAAGAGCACTGTTCTCCACCTGCAGAAGCCATGGAGAGGGCCCTTGGAAAGGAAAAGTCCTCTTTGAGACCTTAAATTTGGAAGGAGCAAACGTCTATGGCATCAACAGCTTGAGCATGGGCAGAGATTCGGGTTGAACTGAAGAATGCTCAGGCATTTTTGCTAATTAGTGATAGCTGAGTCATAGGAAAGAAAAGTTGGCTCCGAGCTGGTGCTGAGAGCAGGAGACTCCTTAGAGTGCCTGAGTAGGCAGCCTGTAGCCTGCTGCCTCAACTCTCTCCTCCAGCCCGGATGCCACCCCTTCTGGCACTTTCTCAGGGATAGAGCTGTACAGAGGCAAGAGGCCTAGCTCAACTGGTTTTGGGGAGCTCAGTTTAGCTAAACAAATGATTGGTGAGGATGGGGATGGGGAAGACATTTCTGTGTGGTAAATAGATTATGGCTGATCTGTAAGCCAGCTACAGCTCAATGTGAGAAGTGACAGTACATCCTTGGCCAGAAACAGCTCTCTATGTTCTCAATGTTCTAGAAATTTCACCTTGAAAAATTTCTTCCTTTAGGATCCTCTCCTTAGGAAGTCCTTGGGGGGCGGGGGCCAGCATTAACTGACCTGTGGTAAAGTGCCAGAAACAGAATCAATTGGACCTTTAAGTTCCCATTAATCTGCCCAAGGAAGGAACCTTGGACATTTACTTGTATAAGCCATGGGGTACAGAAATCTCAGTCAGGCAAGCAAACCTGCTCTGAGATTGTATAGCTCCTATAAAATTTTTTACATCAAGCCAAATATTTTCCTTGTAGTTTCCTCCCCTCCCCATGTGCCACTGGAACAAGTGTGCTCCTGTTCCAGGCAGTCTTACAAGCTCCCTTCCAGCTTCTCTCCTGAGAACCCAGTTCTCTCGAGTGATCCCAGGGAATCCCTGTCAGTGTCTCTTCTGTTGGCCTCCAATAGGCCCAATACAAATTATGTAGGATATCTGTGCCTGGGTGCCACAGAACAACAAAGATATAGAGTCCTGGTTACATACACTCACAGAATCTAGAAACCTAGGGGAAAATAAAAGGCTCTAAACTGGGAATACAGAAACCCCAGGGAGGCACATATTAGCTCTGTACTTCTGGAGGCAAGAAACAGCCATTCCCCCAAGTTGTTCATGCAAGGGGGTAAGTGGTACTGCTACAACACTTGTAGAAATAAGCAACAGATGAGTCTGAGCCCTGGAGCCCAGCCTTCAAAGAAACCTTGGAAAAGTCAAACACCTGCATCTATAGAAAAAAACAGGAATCTCAGGATAATAAGTCCTGGGCACTGAAACTGGAAGGCCACTGGTAGCATCTCTGAGAGCAGGCCATCTGGTAGACCATGAAGGATCCATGCCCCCCCGCCCGCATCCAACTCCAGCACTCTGACCTTTTGGTCCATCAGCTCCCCTCCCGTGCTCTGCCTCTTCTCATTCACCCCTTTGCTTCTCCCCCATCAAGTATGTGGTTGATTCTACTGCATTTTCCAATCCGCTAGGGCAGGGCAATCCAAGCCAGGCCTTCACAGAAGGCTACTGCTGTTCAGGCAACCACCAAAGAGATTCATCAATAGCTGGAGGCATCATAGTTTATCTTGGAAGATACCGGAAGTCCATCCAGCCTGTGACTGACCTATGTAGAACCCCCAGGGTTCAGAAAGAATCACTAAGAAGGTGCTCATTTTAAAGGACACAGGGAATAGAGAATTCCAACTTCTTGGCTAACACAGCCCCACACAGAATCAGCTTGATTCTGATATCCAAATGAAGAAAGGGATTCAGGGTGTGCTGAAAAGGGTTCCAACCCCAAACATCACCCCACTGTCTGTTTATCTACAACTTCATCTCCACCCCCGCCGCCCCGGTAATTCTAATTTCTTCTATTACAGTTGTACTTTGGAAATACATTTAAGATTGAAAATATTTGCAGTGAAGACTACAAAACATTGTTTAGAGAAATTAAAGAAGAGCTACATACATGTTCACAGATTGGAAAACTCAATATTGCTAATCCCAATCAAAATTCCAGAAGGCCATTTTGTTTAGAAATTGGCAAGTCAACTAAAATTTAAGTGGAAATTTAAAAAGATCTAGAACAGCCAAAATATGGCTATTATGGAATGAAACTAGAGCTGTTATACTAGATGATTTTTAAACTTACTATAGTGTTTAAGATAATTGGTATTACATTAGGAAACACAAATAAGATGAATAGAGACAAAAACAGTCCAGAAATAGACCTGCATGTATATCACAAATTGATTTTTCAACAAAGTACCAATGGAGAAGGAAAAATATTTTCAACAAATGGACTGAAATAATTGTCTATCACTAAGAGGAAAATATGAACTTATATCATACCAAAATATTAAGTTGAAATACATTTCATACCTAAAGGGAAAGCCAAAGTCATCTGGCATCTAAGACAAAAACATAGAATATCATCATGGTACTTATGGGAAAACAAAAAGCATTAAATATAACAACAGCCAGGCATGGTAGCACATACTTTTAATCTCAGCACTTGGAAAGCAGAGGCAGGCTGATCTTTATGAATTTGAGGCCAGCCTGGTCTATATAGAAAGTTCCAGGCCAGTCAAGACTACATTGTGAGACCCTGTCTCAAAAAAAATAAATAAATAAAAATAAAAATAGTGTCTTAGTTGCTTTTTCTCTTTCTGTAATTTAAAAAAAAATAAACTCTGACAAAAACAATTTAAGAGAAGAGTCTGTTTGGGCTCACAGTTCAAGGTACAGTCTGTCGTGGTAGGGAAGTTAGAGCAGCAGATTGGTCGTGTTGTGTCCTGAGTCAGGAGGCAGACAGCAATGAATGCTTGCTGCCACTCCACTCCACTTCTCCATTTGCACAGTCCAGGATCCCATCCAGGGATGGTACCACCCTCAGAGGGTAGGTCTACACCTCTATTAGTATAATCAAGATAATCCCTCCCAGGCATGCCCAGAGGCCCATCTCCTAAGTGATTCTGGATTCTTTCAAGTTGACAGCACTAACCATTGCAAACAGTAAGGAGAAATTCATCACTTAAAAATTTTTTTAACAGAGTTGGTGGTACACACCTATAATCCCAACACTAGGGGAGCTGAGACAGGATTGAAGCAAGTTTGAGGCCAACCTGAGCTACATAGTGAATACCAGACCAATAAGACTCCATAGCAAGACCCTGTCTCCAAAAACTTCATAAATTTAAGTTAAACACAGTTATCAGAATCACTACTATAATTAAACAGACTGACCACATTCAAAGTTGGTGAAGATGTGAGTAGTAGAATTTTCAGACATTGCTCATGGGAGAGTAAAATAATGAAAACACTTTAAGAAAAAGGCCTACCAATTTCTTTATTAGACTATAAAATAAAAACCTAGCATCCAATAATTTCAAATTCAAATGTCTATGAAAAGCATTATATAAGAGTATTTATAGCTGTTTTATTTACAATAGGAAAAAACTGGAAGTGGACTGGGTATCCATGTATTAAAAAAAATAAATAAACTGGGCGTGGTGGCACATGCCTTTAATCCCAGCACTTGGGAGGCAGAGGCAGGCAGATCTTTGTGAGTTTGAAGCCAGCCTGGTCTTCAAAGTGAGTTCCAGGACAGCAGGAGCTACAAGGAGACCATGTCTCAAAAAAGACAAGAAAAGAAAAAATATAAATAAATAATAAATTAATAAATAAATAAATAATAAATAAGATTCTTTAAAAACTAGCAAAACAAGGCTGGGACTGGTGGTGCATGCCTTTAATCCCAGTACTGACGCAGAGGCCATCAGAACTCTGTGAGAGCCTGATCTACATAGTGAGTTCCAGACCAGCTGGGGCTACAGAGAAACTCTGTCTCAAAAGCAAACAAACAAAAAACACAAAAACCTAGTAAAACAGGGCCCATGAGATGACTCAGTGGGTAAAGGACCTTGCTGCCAAGTCTGATAACTTGAGTTTGATACCAGGGACTTACATGATGTAGGAGAGAACCAACTCCCACAAGCTATCCATTGACTTCTACACATGGGTTGTGGTACACACATGCATGCACATACACACATGAATACAAAATAAATAAATAAAAAATTTTTAAAGTAGTAAATTGTAAACTTGGAGGAAAGGGCATAAACTACAGTCACAACAACATCGACAAATCAAGTGAAAAAAAGTCTTATACAACTGAGCACCCAATACATAATCCAATTATAGTCAAACGCCATAAAATGGCATTTCAGTCGATCATGGACCACATATACAATAGTGCCACAAGATCACACTGCATAGTGAGGTCATAGCTGTCTAAAGTTGTATACATACAGCCTATGATGCTCATATAATGATGAGGTTGCCTAGCATCACATTTCTCAGAACATTCACATTGTTCTGTGACTCATGACTGTATCTGAACTTCAAGAACAGACACAACCAATCAATATTAGAAAAAAAACCTGGATCTCTAGGGAGTAAGGATTGATTGTCATGCAGCCCTGAAGGCACTTTCTGTGGTGGCATTCTGTATCGTTCTAAAAAATAACAGTCCTGCTGAT
>NW_008330333.1:2275003-2281012 GCF_000622305.1 Nannospalax galili
AAGGGTCTCCCTGTAGCCCCAGCTGTCCTGGAACTCACTATGTAGACCAGGCTGGCCTTGAACTCACAGAGATCCACCTGCCTCTGCCTCCCGTGTGCTGGGAATAAAGGCATGCGCCACCACACCCGGCCTGATATATATTTCACATACCATAAAACTTACCCTTTTATAAGTTCACAATGCAGCAACTTTTAGCATATTTACAGTTATGCAAGTATTACCATCTAACCCCAGAAAAAAATCCCAATACACCTTAGCCCTCATTTCGTGTTGAAGAATGCTTAAGCAGTTTTTCTAAATAATGACAGAAACCACTAATCAACTTCCTGTCTCTATTTGCCTATTCTAGACTTTCTTATAGTCATACAATATGCGACCTTTTGTGACTGCCTTTTTCACTTAGCATGTTGTCCAGTTCATCTATGATGTAACATGTCAATATAGCCCTCTTTTCATGGGTGAATAAATTTCTGTCGTATGGACAGACCATGTTTTGCTATCTATTCATTTATCATTTCAATTGATAGACATTTGGGGAAGGAGAGGTTGACTGGAAAAGAGACACGGAAACTCTGGGATGGTGCAAAACATTTCTTTCTTTTGTTTTTTGGTCTTTTTGAGACAGGGTCTCCCTGTAGCCCCGGCTAGCCTAGAACTCCCTATGTAGATCAAGCTTGCCTTGAACTCACTGAGATTTGCCTGTCTCTGCCTCCTGAGTCCTGGTTTTAAAGGCATGCACACCGTGTCCAGCACAAAGCTCTATGCCATTCTTAATCAACATGGGAGTTACATGGGTATATATATTTGTTAAAATGGATCAAGCTGTATATTTATACTATGCATATTTTACTTAAAATAAGCTATAGTTTTTTGTTTTGCGGGCTTTTTTTTTTTTTTTTTTTTTTTTTTTTTTTTTTGGTCTTTTTGAGACAGGGTCTCCGTGTAGCCCCAGCTGTCCTGGAACTCACTATGTAGACCAACCAGGCTGGCCATGAACTCACAGAGATCCACCTGCCTCTGCCTCCTGAGTGCTGGGATTAAAGGCGTGCGCCACCACACCCGGCTAATAAACTATAGTTTAAAAAGAATCCCCAGAAGAAAAGATCAAGGACTAAGGTAAGAAAAGAAGAGAGGAAGAGAGGGAGGGTGGGAAGGAAAAAGGGAGGGAGGGAAGGAAGGAGGAAGAGAGAAAGGAGAAAATACTTTGCAGGAAGTGAATCCCCCTCTCCTTGCTTTGGTCATGGCCATCACTGATTATTTCGGGGAGGGGGTAGAAAATCATCAAAGCCAAACACCAAAGGTGTCCTGGTGGGATCAAGTCAACTGCCATCAATGGAGGCCAAGCTGTGGGCAGGATCACCCCCTGATCCCCTTATTACCTGAGTGTGCTTCCTGATCAATTCTGGTCACCTACATCAGGGCACATTCTGTCCTACAGAACCAGCCGAGCTACTTGAAGCCCTACTTGCTGAAGAAGTGGTCCTGCAGGGCTGTGGCCTGACTGCTTTGATGTGGGTCATCCCTTCATGGACCCTGAGCTGAGTGAGCATCCTCCTTTTGGAGATCATCTGAGCCCTTTTGCTTACTAGTTAACTTTGTCATGCCAAGTTGTCCTCCAGGGTCGATTTCCCTCCTACAAGATGATATCTGATTAACCTGGAAGTTCTATTTATTGATATAAATCAATAAATTGATATCTGACTTCATATTTAAAAAAACAATTTGCTTTAAACCAGAGGGAAGCCATATTAGGGTGAGAAATGTGGAAGAGAGAAGACCAAAGAGCCCCAGAACTGGAAGGGAAGATGCAGTGACCAGTTGGATCAGGAAACCCTGAGCTAAAAACATTGTCTCCTTGTCAAAGGTCACTTATTAGTATGGAGGTTAAAAATGGTCAAGTGGTCAATTTGTGGCATGTTCATTTGTTTCGACCTAGTAGAATATCTTTTAGGTGGAAGAATCTGTGTGCCACACTGGAGACCTTGGTCCCCACATGTTCAGAGGTGGGGATTAGCAGTAGAGCATGTGCAGAAAATAACTGCTGATAACCTGTATTAGGTATTGAACATTGTATGAACAAGAGCTACAGATCATGAGTGCTATAGAAGTTCAAACAGGATACAGATTTTCATACTGTCCTGTCCACATGTGCTATAGGCTAAGCTCTATGCCAATACCCAAATAAGACAGTTTGTCAAGAGGCAGTTGGTACTCAGAGGCTCACTCACTGTCTAGACCTGTAGGCTGTGCTACAAACAAAGAATTGGCCAGCACTCTAGTAGTTGTTAAAATGGAAAGATGTCCTGGTCCTGCCAGTCTACAGTCTCTGCCTGGGAGAAGGGTGTGGGGAAGGAGGAGTTTTGTGGAAGACAAAAGACAAGCTGGAGTCAGGTTGGGACTTTCCAGAGAGGAGGATGGCTCTTGGAATAAAGGTGCAGAGGTAGAAACATGCATATCCCAAGGGAAGCTTGATTTGCCCAGAGAAGTGTTTGTGGTCAAGAGCAGCAACAAGAACCACGGCTGAGGAGCATCCAGCTGGGAGGAGAGCACTCAAGGAAGTTTGTTGGAGGAGGCAGCACAGGTCTTTAGCAGCAACAGGAAGAATTGACACAGACAGATGAGAAGACAGGGAGGAAGCATTGTACATATGACAGACCGGACAAAGGCCTCCTCAAAGCTGCTCTGGTTCAAATTCCCAGAACCTGTGAATAAGTCACCTTACATGACAAAAGGGATTTTTCAGGCACAATTAAGGAAATGAGAGATTATACTACACTATTCAGGTGGGCCCAAGACAGTCACAAGAGTGCTTTTAAGATGGAGGCAGTGGATCATGGTACTAGAAGTGAGGCTGGCAGCAAGAGGTTGGAGTGATGTGAGAAAGGATCAAAGCCAAGGAACATAGGCAGCTTCCAGAGGCTGAAAAGGCAAAAGGATTCTCTCCTGGAACCTTCAGAGGGAATATAGACACTGTGGTTTTAACTGCATGATACTGCAAACTTCTGACCTTCAGAACTTCAAGCTAATAAATGTGTACCTTGAACCACCAAGTCTGTGGTTATTCATTACAGCAACAATCAGAAACTAGTATAATGGTAAACCAACAGAAAATGCAGCTCACTCATCATCCCTTCCATAAGCTTCTTCTTTACACTCAAGGTAAAGTGCTATTTCCCTCTGGAAATGTCATTCTACTGCAAGAGCTGGAACGCATACACATGCTTGGCAAATGTGGACACATACTAGCTGCTACTTCATTCATTTACTCAGAAGCAACCACCATGGAACTAGAATGAGCCCGATTAACACCTCTGCCCTCGGAGAGCCCAGAATCTGGTGTGGGAAAAAGACATGTGGCATGTATTTGTAACACGAGTAGACATAAATGCTTAGATGAAGGTGGGCAGAGAATGTAGGAGAAGAGCTAATTCATTAATCCAAGCATCCTATTAGACAGAAAGTCCCAGCACAGGAGCTCTTATCTGGACAAAGCAGTTGCAATATGGGGTGAACCCACACAGATGGAGGAACCACATTGCCATGCCAGAGGAAGTATGGGAAACCACAGATTAAACTGGGTATGGCCAGAACAGAGACCAGGCTGGGTGGGTGGGTCCTGACAACATGAAGGCAATTGTTTCATGACTGCTCTCTGGGTTCCTTCTCAGTTAAGTAAAAGACTCAGCTGCTGCAGGAAGGCTCACCAAAAGAAAGAGGAGAAGCATAGCAAGTCCTTTCTGGGAAAATAACGCAAACCTGTGTCTCACAGAGAAGCCAGGCTGAGGAACTCTGACCCCATTTCTTCCTGCATTCCTTTTGCTTCCCTGGGTGTGCACTACTCTCCCTGTTATGCCCTGCATGGAGAGCAACACATTTACCTCTAGAGACAGAGTCTCAAGCTGGAATAACCCAACTTTTCTAGCTGGTATCTGGTTTCAGTCATTCCCAGATAGTTATCCCAACTGACAGTGAATGAGCCAACCATATTAAATCATATCTTCCTATAGAAAATAGCTGTGCCATTCATACAGCACTACATATGAATAGTAACTAGATGATATCAGTTTGGCCACAAAGGTGATAAAATCTGGGTGTAAAAAGAAGATGGAAATGCTGGGCCTGGTGGCACATGCCTTTAATCCCAGCACCCAAGAGGCAGAGGCTAGGGGATCTCTGTGAGATTGAGGCCAGCCTGTTCTACATAGTGAGTTCCAGGCCAGCTAGGGCTACAGGGAGACCCTGTCTCAAAAAACAAAACAAACAAACAAAAATGAAGAGAAAGGGAATTAGATGAAGGGGAATCAAAGAAAGGAAGATACAACTGGAAAGGATGAATGGGGTAGCCCCCTTCACATAACAATTGAACCTAGGCCAGTCTCTAAAACTCAAGAACTTTCTAGGATTCCTGACCTCAGAGAACATGCCCAGGGTGTAGGTAACAGAGGGACAGCCTGTGTGACCAGTGGGACAGAATAGTCCCTCATGGCTAGAGTAGCCAACCTCTCTTCACCACTAATCTCAAAGTGGCATGGTACCTCAAACCTTTTAATCCTAACACTCAGGAAGCTGAAGCAAGAGGATTGCCATAATTTGAAGATATCCTAGGCTATAGGTAAGACCCTGTCTCAAAACAAACAAGTAAACAAGTAACAACAAACCACTGATCTTGTTCCCAATGCAAATCTGGGTCAGAGACTAAGTGTTGGCAGAAGAGGAACACAAGAGGAAACATAGTAAATACTAAGGGTAAGATTTTGCAAATAATTTTTTTAAATTGCCACTACTTAAGTACTAAGACTCTGAAGTCTGAGAAAAAAACTTTTTTTTTCCTTCCTAAGCAATCAGAGATGAATAAAAGAACTCTCTGTGCTTAGTAAGTATGCGTTGGTGTGGGCCCACACTCGGGAGAACATGGTGAAAGGGGTGGGCAGAGGGATCAGAAACTGAGTCCCAGATGGTGCAGGCATGGAGATGGGTGGCTGCAGAGGAGAGGGCAGCATGCCAACCAGGAGAGAGGACTGCTCCAAAGAAAGCTGGATGAGCAACATGTGGGGAAGTTAGACGTGCACGGCTGGAATAAACACATACTCTCTGGAGAGGCAGCAGCAAACATCTAAAAATCCATGCTGTTTTTCAGCAACAGATGCTCCATAAACAGCTTCTGGCTAGGTGTATGGAGCTTGAAGGAAACATACATGGGCTTCATACATGGTTCCAGAATACCTACTCAACTACTTATTGGCTGTGCAGTCTTGGGCCAGTCATTTCCTCTCTGTGAAACCATTTCTTCATCTTGGATGGTAGATGGAGGGTCTACCCTGTCTTTGGTAAACTACAGAGATACTGTTCGATCATAAGAGTTTGACAACTCTCTACCCCAAACTCTCAAAATATGTTCCCAGCACATTTACCCTTAAACTATCTGCGGCTTTCCTCTAGCAGTATTAGTCACCTATCTTTCTTACTGTGCCAGGAAGTAAGTTTACAAGAAGCCACCATCTGGGCTTTCCAAGAGACCTGCTAAGTAGGACACATGAAGAACAAAGCTTTACAAGTCTGCTGCTAAAGCCCAGTGTCTAAGTCTGTGAAAGTGCAGAGTTTTGGTGGCCTCTTCTGACTGATAAAAATCTACTATAAGCCTGTCTTCCCCAATGATGACAATGTCCTAGTATATCAGGATCCTTCTTCCCCAACTCATCAAACTTGACTCATTTACCTTCAAAGCCTTGCTTCAGTTAGACTCATGTCACAACTTAGGGCTAAGTAGTTAGTAGCCAGTGCATTACTAACCCAGGAGGACTTCCAGCACCACTGAAAATGGATAAGGAATGACTTAAGTGTGGTCATTGCAAGGGCACCTTTTTAATTTATTATTTTTTTAAATTTATTTAATAACCATATAATTAGTAGAAGCATTTCATTACAACAGTTTTTTGTTTTGTTTTGTTTTTGTTTTTTTGGTCTTTTTGAGACAGGGTCTCCCTGTAGCTCCAGCTGTCCTGGAACTCA
>NW_008330333.1:2281360-2282026 GCF_000622305.1 Nannospalax galili
TCTGATATCCCTGCTACTGTCTGCTGTGTTGTTGACACCCCCAGCGATTCCCCACTACTTGCCCTTCTGGTGACTCTAGTCAGCCTGTCTAGACATCTTTGTTTTAGGAGGGTCAGCTGTTCCTCATCTAGTGGTAATCAGTTGTCAATATTCCTTTGGATAAGATTAGGGTCTGCTGTTCAATTTCCCAGTTCTATGCTGGCTTACTATCTGGGAATCCCTTTGGCCACCCTGGCCAACAACGCAAAAGAAAGTATCGATTGTCTGGCATTGTTGCTTGTTATGTAGCCTTTAGCTATACACATGGACTCTTAAAAAATTATATTGGCCCCTTTAATCTTTGGTTATACTTTCCTTTTGGGTGTTTAGGACCATACAGTTGGTCCAGATAAACCCATTTATTTTTACTCTTAAGGTTGTTTAAGGATCTGTTCCTCAGGGGTCACATGGGTTTGGGAGGAGCCCCTGGCTCCTTTCTTTTATCACTTCTACCTATGTGAAGATAAGTCAAAGGTCCTGCTCAACAACGGTTGGCTTTGCTTGGAAACGTGGAGGAAATGATTCCTCTGTGTTGACCCTCCTCATTATAGACTGGACACTGGTTCAAGTCCATCTGGTGGGGTCTCCTCGGCCTCCTTGATCAAGAGGACAGGTGACTCACCACCA
>NW_008330333.1:2282274-2283130 GCF_000622305.1 Nannospalax galili
ACTGTTCTTCTCTTTCAGGTTCTTTCTTTTCCTTTACCTCCCTGTTTCCTTTCCTTTATCCTGGTTCCTGTAGTTATGTCCGGATACATACTCACTTATCAGGGTTTGGTTCTAGGATCCACATTTGAGGGAGAACATATGTCGATTTTTTTTCTGAGATTGTGTTACTTCACTTAGTATAACAGATTCTAGTTCCATCCATTTACCTGCAAATTTCATGATTTCATCTTTCTTTACTGCTGAGTAAAACTCCATCGTATATATGAACCACATTTTCATTATCCACTCGTCATTTGAGGGACACTTAAGTTGCTTCCATCTTTTGGCTATTGTGAAAAGAGCAGCAACAAACATGGATGTACAAGTGTCTCTGCAATAGGACGAGTTCTTTGGGTATATGCCAAGGAGTGGTATAACTGGGTCAAATGGTAGGTTCATTTGTAGTTTTTAAGAGCTCCACACTGCTTCCCATAGGGGTTGAACCAGTTTGCAGCCCCACCACCAGTGAATGAGTGTTCCCCTTTCCCCACATCCCCTCCAACATTTGGTATCATTTGTTTTCTTGATCTTAGCCAATCTGACTGGGGTAAGGTAAAATCTTAAAGTGGTTTTAATTTGCATTTCCCTAATTATTAGTGATATTGAACATCTTTTAAGATGTTTCATAGCCATCTTTACTTCTTCTTTTGAGAACTCTCTGTTCAGCTCCTTAGCCCATCTTTTAATTGGGTTGCTTCTTATCTTGGCTCTCTGTTTTTTCAGTTTGTTATAAATTCTGGGTATTAAACCTCTGTCAGATGTGTCGCTGGTGAAGATTTTCTCCCATTCTGTGGATTTTCTGTTCGCTTCCTTAGTT
>NW_008330333.1:2284236-2285777 GCF_000622305.1 Nannospalax galili
ATTTGAGCTCTTCTTTTCCAATTATTACTCTTTTAATTTCCTCCTCTTGTCTTATTGCTCTTGCAAGAGTTTCAAGTACTATGTTAAAGAGAAGTGGGGATAGTGGGCAGCCTTGTCTGGTTCCTGATTTCAATGGGAATGCTTCCAGTTTTTCTCCATTTAGAATGATGTTGGCTGTGGGTTTGTTATAATGATATTGGCTGTGGGTTTGTTATAATTATGTTGAGGTATGTTCCCTCCAGTCCAATTCCCTCTAGGACTTTGAACACAAATGCATGTTGAATTTTGTCAAAGGCCTTCTCTGCATCTATTGAGATAACCATATGGTCTTGTCTTTGAGTCCACTTACATGATTTATGACATTATTGACTTACGTATATTGAACCATTTCTGCATCTCTGGGATAAAGCCAACTTGATCTTTTTGATGTGTGTCTGTATGCGGTGTGCAAGTATCTTGTTGAGAATTTTTGCATGTATTTTCATTAAGGATATGGGTCTATAGTTTTCTTTTTTGGTTGTATCTTTACCTGGCTTTGGTATTAGAGTGATGCTGGCTTCATAGAAGGAATTTGGAAGTTCTCCCTCCCGGGAGGTTTTGTATTACTGTTTCAATTTCTTTTTGTGATATGGGTCTGTTTAAGCTGTTAATCTCTTCTTGGTTTAGTTTTGGTGGTTCCCATGCCTTTAGATATGCATCCATTTCTTTTAGGTTTTCAAATTTAGTAGCATATAGGTTTTTAAAGTATTCCCTTATAATGTTCTGTATCTTTCTGGTGTCTGTTGTGATGTTACCCCTTTCATCGCTGATTTTGTTGATTTGGAGGTGCTCTTTCTTTTTTTTGGTTAACTGGGCTAGCAGTCTGTCAATCTTGTTTATCTTTTCAAAGAACAAGCTCTTGGATTTGTTGATTCTTTGTATTGTTTTCTTTGTTTCAATTTCATTAGTTTCTGCCCTGATTTTTGTTATTTCTTCTTGTTTGCTAGGTTTGGGTTTCATTTGCTGTTGTTTTTCAAGTATGTTGAATTGCAATGTTAAGTCATTTATTTGTGTTCTTTCCCATTTTTTGATGTAGGCACTTAGAGCTATAAAGTTCCCTCTAAGGACTGCTTTCAGCGTGTCCCAGAGGTTTTACTGTGTTGTGTTGTATTGTCCTTTTCATTTAATTCCAGAAACACTTTTATTTCTTTCTTAATTTCTCTTTTGACCCGTTCATCATTCAGGAGTGTGTTGTTTAATCTCCATGTGTTCATGTGGCGATTAGGACTTCTTCAGGTGTTGATTGTAAGCTTTATTGCATTGTGGTCTGACAGAATGCATGGAATTATTTCAATCTTTTTGTATTTGTTGAGGTTTGTTTTGTGCCCCGGGATATAGTTGATTTTGGAGAAGGTTCCATGGGGTGCTGAGTAGAAAGTATGTCCTTTGGTGCTTGAGTGGAATACTTGGTAGATGTCTGTTAAGTCCATCTGATATATGATATTGTTTAGTTCAAATGTCTCTCTGTTAACTCTCTGCCCTGTTGACCTATCTAATGGAGA
>NW_008330333.1:2285983-2286827 GCF_000622305.1 Nannospalax galili
CAGATATTAAAATTACCACACCTGCCTTTTTCTTAGTGCCATTTTCTTGGTATAATTTTTTCCATCCTTTCACTTTGAGATACTGTCTGTCCTTGAAAGTGAGATGAGTTTCTTGCAGACAACAAAAAGATGGGTTTTGTTTCTTAATCCATTCACCCAGTCCTGGTCTTTGGACTGGGGAGTTCAGTCCATTAATATTTAAAGTTATTAATGAAAGATGAGTATTGAATCCTGTCATTTTTTTGTTCATATTCTTGATATAGCTGTACTTTTACACTGTTATACTCTCCTTGAGATTTTCTGCAATATCTTGGGTATAGTCATTCCTTTCTTTAGCTCTTTGTATTGTTTCCAGAACTCTCTGAAGGGCTGGTTTTGTGGACATGAATTCCTTCAGCCTATTCATGTCATGGAAGATTTTTCTTTCCCCTTCAACTATAATAGACATTTTGGCTGGGTATAGTAATCTGGGTTGGCATCTGTGGTCATTTAAAACTGGAAATACTTTGGTCCAGGCTCTTCTGGCTTTCATAGTTGCACTGAAAAGTGAGCTGTAATCCTAATGGGTTTTCCTTTATATGTGACTTGTTGTTTCTCTTTTGCAGCTTTCAGAATTGTCTCTTTGTTTTGTACATGTAGTGTTTTTACTATGATGTGCCCTGGAGAGTTTCTTTTCTGGTACTGTCTGTTTGGTGTTCTATATGATTCTTCTATTTGTATGGGCATGTCTTTTTTAATTTTGGGAAATTTTCTTCCATGATTCTGTTGAAGATCTGGTCCATGCCATTATCTTGGGATTCTTCTCCTTCCTGTATGCCTATGATTCATAAGTTTTGTATTTTTA
>NW_008330333.1:2287703-2372683 GCF_000622305.1 Nannospalax galili
CGGGTGGTACAGGCCCAGGGAAGCAGAGGCAGATGGGGGGTGGTCCAGGCCCAGAAGCAGTGCTCCTGGGGCCCAGAGAAGGCACTACATTGGTCTGGATGAAAAGGATCAGGAAGCAGTATTGGTTCCGCAGGTGTCTGGGGCCCCAAGACAAGGAATGGGACAGGACCCAAACTAGGAGGAGAAAACGGTGGGGGAGATGGGAGGGTGGATGAGGCTGGGGAAGTCAAGGCAGGGAGGGCCTGATGGACTTACCCTGGAGAGAGGCCTGCAGGTAGGAGAGAGGCCTGTGGTGGGTCTTTCAGGCCCAGGGAAGCAGAGGGAGGTGAGGGCGGAGCCAGGCCCAGAAGCAGTGCTCCTGGGGCCTGAGAAGGCATTACGTTGGTCTGGATGAAAAGGATCAGGAAGCAGTATTGGTTCTGCAGGTGTCTGGGGCCCCAAGACAAGGAATGGGACAGGACCCAAACTAGGAGGAGAGAATGGTGGGGAAGACGGGAGGGTGGATGAGGCTGGGGGCGTCAAGGTGCGGAGGGCCGGATGGACTTACCCCAGAGAGAGGCCTGCAGCAGGTCTTTCAGGCCCAGGGAAGCAGCTAATTTATTATTTTTATTATATGTATATGAGTGTATTGCCTACATGTATGTGAGTGCACTCATGTCATGTAGTGCCATGGAGGTCAGAAGAGGGCATCAGATTACCCTGGAACTGGACTTAAGGATGGTTCTTAACTGCCATGTGGGTGTTAGGAATTATACCTGGGTCTTTTGCAAGAGTAGTCAATGCTCTTAACTGCTGAGCCATCTCCCTAGTCCCATGCAAAGGCATTTTCTAAGGTTCTGCATAACAGTGTAAGCAGTGGTTTACACTGCTCCTAGTTAGATCACCATCTAGGATGTTCTCCCTCGGCTAGGACTAGAGACCCCACACGCTGGCTTACTCTTCCCTTCTAATTTTCCACTTTTTAAATGCTAACGGATGAATTAAAGAGGTTTGCTAGGTTAGAAGAAACTAAGAACTACATAACACAGAATCAGGCTGGAAGAATCAGGATTGATTTGGAAAATGGGAGGGGAAAGGAGGGAGTCTGAAATTCTGGGAACGAATGTAAGTTCACCAAAAATAAGTAGCATTCACTCCTACTGGAGGGAGTTAGCTAATGAAGTGGCAATGTTTGCTATTATCACCACTGTTATTTGAGTTCTTGCAAAGACAGTATTTTTTTATTTTATTTATTATTTTTATTTTATGTGTATACGTGTATTGCCTGCATGTAGGTAAGTGTACCAGTGTCATGCAATGCCAGCGGAGGTCAAAAGAGGTCATCAGATCCCCTGGGACTGGAGTTACAGACACTTGTTAGCTGCCATGTGGGTGCTGGAATTCGAACCCAGGTCTCCTGCAAGAACAACCAGAATTCTTAACTGCTGAGCCATCTCTCCAGGCCCAAGACAGTAGTCTATACAGCCCATAATTTAAAGACGATCCATTTAAAGTGTATCACTCAATGATTTCCAGTACATTAATCATTGTGTAACCACCACCATTTAATTTATAACATTTCATTATCCCCTAAAGAAACTTCCACCTATGAACAGTCACTTCCTTATCTGCCCCTGCCCTGGGCAACCTCTAATCTCCTTTATATCTCTATAGATTTAAAAAACAGTTTTTACCCTTTTCAGGTACATTTCCTACTATTAGAAGAACAACCATCATATGGAATTGAGGTTTTAATCAAGATTAAATTTCATGGCCCATACACAAAGGAGCATCAAGTACTTGAAAAGATGCTCAGCAGTCTTAACCATTGGGAAAATGCAAATCAAAACCCCAATGAATTATCACTTAACATATGGTATGTACAATGTTGGTGGGAGAATGAAATGATGAAGCCACTGTGCGAAACAATATGATGGCTCCTCAAAAAACTGAAAATGGAACTCTCATATGACCTTGGAATTTCACTTTGGGCTTTATACCCAAAAGAATTGAAAGTGGGATTCATAAGTGATTTTGGTGACCCCATTTCACAATTATTCACTACTGAGCATCATTCTTCTGTGGAAGCAACCCAAGTATCCACATTCAAGGATGGATGAATAAACAAAACGTGTGTGTGTGTGTGTGTGTGTGTGTGTGTGTGTGTGTGTAAATGTATGCAAATATCTATAAAGTAGCCAGATTTACAGAGACAGAAAGCAGAAGGTGGGCTCCAGGTTCTGGGAGAGGGTGGGTGGGAAGTTAGTGTTTAATGGAAACAGAAATTCAGCTGTGCCACATGAAAAGAGTTCTGGAAATCAATGGTGATGGTTGTCCCACAATATGAATTAATACCACTTAACTCTATACTTTAAAATGTTCAAGATAAGATAGGTGTGGTGACACACAACTTTAATCCCAGCACTTGGGAAGTAGAGGCAGGAGGATCTCTGTGAGATCCAAGCTTGGTCTATATAGTGAGTTCCAGGCCAGTTGAAGACACAGGGAGATCCTGTCTCAAAAAAAATGTTTAAGACAGTTACATGTGTTTGCCACAATTTGAAAAGCGTTTGGGGGCTGAGTAGAACCTTGCCTAGCATTCATAAGGGCATAGGTTCAACCCCCAATACCATAATAAATAAACAAATAAATAAATAAATAAATCTTTTTAGTCTAGGCTAGTAAAGCTTAATGCAGGAATTTAACCCAAAACAATGACATTCTGTAATTTTTATTCATCAACAATTTTTCTTTGCTTTGGTGATTATTATTATCTGTCTTTTCTATCAGCTAGATAAGGACAGGGGTGTGGTTCTGTTTCTTATTATTGTAACCCACTACAGAGCAGTTGCCCAATTCTGAAAAGGAAAAGTGAGAAACTGATGAGTGGGTCTAATCAGAGCCTCACTGGAACACTGCTTGCTGACCACAGCAGTTTTCTTCTTAATGTGTATGTGTATGTCCATGCAATATGCATGTGCATGTATATGTAGAGACCAGAGGACAATCTTAGGTGTTATCCCAGGAACATGGTATGCCTCCTTTTGGACAGGGTCTTTCATTGCGCTGGAGCTCACCAATTAGGCAATGTTGCTGGCTAGTGAGCCCCAGGGATCTGCCTGACTGTGCCTTCTCTGCCACATCTAGCATTTTAAAGTAGGTTCTGGGGATTGAACTCAAGTCCTAGTACTATTGAGGCAAGAGTTTTACCAACTAAGCCATCCCCCAGTCCATTACCAGAACATTTTTTGGTTGTTTTTGGTGTCCTCTGACTGCCCAGAGAAGCTCTTCTCAAACTTGAGCCCTGGTAGAATATACAATGACTTCACTGTTCTGGAAAATAGCTCCTTGAGCCTGAGGCAGGAGAATTGCAAGTTGAAGACCAGCCTGGCCAATTCAGTGAGACCCTGTCTCAAAATAAAAAAATTAAAAGAGGACTGGGGACATAGCTCAGTGGTAGAGCACTTGCTTAGGTTCAACCTACACTACAGGGTGGTATTGGGGTGATAAAGCTAATCATGGTAGCACATACCTGTAATCTTAGTACTTGAGAGGTAGAGATTGGGGGGGTCAGGAGTTCAAGATTATCCTCAGCTACACAGGGAGTTCCAGGTCAGCCTGGGCTACATAAGATTATATCAAGGGCAGGGAACCCTGCTTTTTTTACTCTGGAAAATAAATAAAATATAACTATTAAACACCTAAACTTAGGCAGTGTTATTTTAAAAGGTTAAACACAGAGTATACTTTAAAATCAACACTCAAGCACAATTTTTTCTTTGCTCATTTAACTCCTGACTATTGGTAAACAGGTTTGATCAATAACTTCTGTAAGATAAATTTACTGAATGTTTAGATGCAAAGAAGAATGCAGTGCACAAGGCAATCAAGATGGCTCAGCGGGTGAAGGTACTTGCTGCCAAGCCTGGTGACATGAGTTCAATTCACAGAACCCACATGATGGAAGAAGAGAATCAGCTCTTCCACAAGTCGCCCTCTGACCTCCACATGCACACCAAGACACAAGTGCCCTGGAGACACAAATAAATAAAATAAATCTTTAAAAAAAAAGATCTTCAAAGCATAAAAATTTGCTCCTTAGTAATTAGTAGATGTGAAAAAAATTATGATTGAAATCTACCTGAAGACTTTATATCCATGCTCAGATGCCAAGGAGCTCAGAAAGTAACCAACTATGACTAGTAATAATCAGATATATAGAGATTAGAAACACATGTGCAAACATCTTAATGTCAGTTGCATTAAAAATGAATTTTTCTGTATGATACTGTGTATTTTAATAAAGTAATGGAGATCTTTTTTAAAGGTTAAAGCCTCATTTAATTTTATGTCTTATAGGGTTTATACAGAGTACAATATTGTATAACTGTAATAATTCAACTGTAAACCTAAAAATTACAGCCAATTTTGAAAGAGATGCATCTTAGCTCAAAAAATTGTTATTGAATATGTCTAATGCTGTTGTAATGAAATGCTTCTTCTAAGCATGTGGTTATTAAATAAATAATTAATAAAAAAATAACATAGCCAGGCATGGTGGCACATGCCCTTAATCCCAGCACTTGGGAGGCAGAGGCAAGCAGATCTTTGTGAGTTCAAGGCCAGCCTGGTCTACACAGTGAGTTCCAGGACAGCTGGGACTACAGGGAGACCCTGTCTCAAAAACACCAAAAAAAAAAAAAAAAAGAATCCCAAGTGGATAATACACACTAATTCATATACTTTTTTGTAGAAAATTCCTTTATTACAGTGCAAATAACTTTCAGCAGTGACATAATGTAACAACACATTTAACACTTTATACAATGCAGTAAATAAGAAAGTGTTCTTTGAAAATACGTCATCATAGGACATGATTTTTACATTAATGTTGGAAAATGCCAAAGCTATTTTCTCACAGCAATAGGATTCTCTTCATCTTTTGGGTCTTTTCTTTTAATAATGATAGATTTGCCATTTAATACATAATCAGTTCTAAAAGTGATCTGTTAGGAGGTTTTGAACTGAATTTGGCAAGATTTGAAATGGAGCTTCAAAATTAAAGAAAATAATTTTAAGACAATTCTGGGAGAGCCCAGAAAGTAGAAGTCACTTCTATTTAACTCTGTAGATAGACACACTCTCTTTAATTTTACTGCACAGATTGTCTAAAGCCTGCTTCTTATTTCCCCAGAGCCTGATTGTTATCCCCTGGTTTTGGATATCTCAAAACTAGGGCTCTGGTCAGAAATAACTCCTTATGTATGCAAATACTTTCCCGTGAAGTTTTAAATTGCACTTTCTATTCTGAAATTCCCACCTTAGACCTCACAGGTAAGGAGAGACTGTGAACGTGCTCTAGTTTCTAGCTAGCTATTGGGACAATGGGATTTGCGCCCTATTCATTTGGCTAGTCCTAGATCAAGTCATCACACCATTTAAATAAATCTCAGGAGGCTTATCCAAGAGGATCTCACTGACACGTAGGGAAACACAGGGTTAATACTGTATTTCCATTCTAAGCAGCCTAAAGGCTTTGGCTGCTGATGAGTTAGCTGATCAGTAGAGAGAACAGTGTTACTTACAAGCACTTATGCTCCCCTATTTCTCTAGTTTCTATTGAATTATGCATGCTTGGCCACCTAAAATAGTCCTCCAATGGGGTCTTACACCATCAGTTGAATCAAAACCCTTACAAATATATTCCAGGGTGCTAATTCTCTTTACAGACACTCCTTACAAGTGGCTTTGCAACACATGAGAAATTAATCATAGGCTTAAAAATACCTGGAGCTACAGAATAGCCGTCATGGCTGACCATGGCTGAAGTCAGCGGGTATGGAAAGCTTTGTGATGTGCAGCCAGTCTTGGTGGACATCTTTGTATATAACACCATGGAACTGTGTTAAACAGTTTCAAAGTTGAGAAGCATCCAAATATATCATCTATAAAAAAATTCACTATTTTAGTTTGCTTTATTTGTCTAAGACTTTGGTTCTGAAACACTGTCTACATTCTCGACACATGAAGATGACACGGCCACTTCAGTGTCTCTGCATATTGTGTAAAAAAACTTCAAAAGCAAAGTGGGACAAGGAGGTCCTCTAACAAGACACAGTAGTGCTGTACAAACAAAACCTAAATTATATAAATACACCCCCACCCAGCACCCCGTTCTTCCTCCACTACCTGGCCAAAGCAATGCCAAGGGACCAAGGCAGCATGTGAAGGCCAGTGTCCACCACTCCATCCCTAGCTTTGCAGTTACATTTACAGTCTGCAGCTTCCTGCTGGAAACTTCAGCAAAGTTTCACTGGATGCATTCATACTATTGGCTGGACTCAAAGAATCTTTCAGATAAACTAACTGGATCTTTTGGTAATCTGAATCCTATCAAATCTTACCAGCTGATAAACCAATATGGAGGAAGCCTCTTCTACTCTGAAGGTCCAAAGGCATTGCTCAGGGGTCCTGGGGGGGGCGGGTCTCATAAGAAAAGTTATACAATGAGCTAAGAGCCTAAGTTGCTATAAATTATTTCCCAGTAAGTTATTTGGGGCAATTTGCTTCCACTTTGTACTGCATTCCAGAATCACTTTCATAATAAACTATTAAAAGCTGATATAGTAGTTGTGGTGGTTTGAAAGAAAATGTCCCCATAGGTTCCAAGTATTTGGACATTATGTCCCCAGATGGTGGTGTTTTTGGAGACTTTAGAAGGTGTGGCTATCCTGGAGGAAGCACGTCATTGGGGGTGGGCTTAGAGAGTTCTTAAGCCTTGCCTGATCTCCAGTAGCTCTCTTGCTTCCTGTGCCTGCATGATGATGTGAGAGCTTAACCTCAGCTGCTCCTGTTCCAGCCACCTCCAGCCACCATGCCTCCCTGCCATGACGGACTGTAATTCCCCTGGAACAGTAAGCTCAAATAAACTTTTCCTTCTATAAATTGCTCAGGTCAGTGTTTCTATCACAGCAACAGAAAAGTGACTAATACAGTAGTTATTTTAAAAATTGTCTATGCGGGGAGATCATGGAGTCACTCAGCTCTAGAACTGTAGTCTGCCGTGATCTGCTTGGAGAAGCCTGGCCTGCCTGCCCTGTGCCCTGCTGCTCGGTCACTTGTTTTCAGAAGCACAAAGAGCAGTGCAATCTTGAAACTCGTCCTATTAAGAGGAAAAGAACAGTGGCTCCTGTAAATACCACAAGGCCTGAGGGAAACAAAGATGATGACTCCTCTATAGCTGATTTTCTCAATAGTGATGAGGAAGAAGACAGTTTCTCTGCAGAATTTAAAGAATTTAGGTGAATCTGCAACTTTAAGAAACCTACTGCTCAATCCACACCTGAGGCAGTTGATGGTCAATCTTGATCAGGGAGACAACAAAGCAAAGCTAATGAAAACCTACAGGCAGGACCTGCCTTTGTTTGTGGCGTTTGCAGACTGCCGTTTAAGAATCATGGAACCTTCCCAGACTGAGGATTCTTAAAACATATCAGTGTTCATGCACACGCTTGATTCCAGGACCTGCCCGCCGTTCCTCCCAGGAGGCCAGGAAGTGTGCCTCTAAGCAGGGGAGGTGGTTTCCAGGTAGCTACCTAGCTCATGAGGGATTCCTCCATCACACTGTTTCAGGCAGTGGGGAAACTCAAGGTACAGAGTGACACTCACGGTGCAGAGTCTTTATGAAAAGGAAATGGGCTATTCATGTGGTGGTTTTAAAATATTTTAGTTTTGTACAGTTCAGATGTACATCATAAATACCAAGTTTATACCCACTTGAGTTAAAAACAGATAGTGTTACTAAGTAAATTCAAGATGTGGCTCATTGTTCATTGTTCATTGTCCTTGGTTCCTAATCTAATTGTTTGAAATTACATTAAATAAACTTACTAAATACTAAAAAAAAAATTGTCTATGCAATTGCCTCTTATATGTTTTCCATTAATTTAATAACAACTTAATGAGCTATTATGTAAATCTAAAGAGTAGTTAGTGTTAAGGAAGCCAATATTGTGCTAATTCACAGTAAGGAGAAAAAGCAATGCAAATTAGAATTTCACATAACAAAAATTTGAAAAGCAGTTTTATCAAAATGTTGCAAATTTTTTCCAAAAGCACTTAAAGTAAATGTTAAGAGAGCCTAAGCTGAGGGGTGTGGAGAACATGACCTAATTCTTTAAGGTATAAATCCACCTGTTTTATGATTGTAATACACAATTTGCCCTTTCAGACCTATTTCATAATTTGTAGACATCGCTCATTCTCTGATACATTAATATGTACATTGAATATAAATAAATAACTGAGAAAGCTTTTAAAAAATCTAAGTTAAGCTGGGCGTGGTGGTGCACGCCTGTAGTCCCAGCACTTGGGAGGCAGAGGCAGACGGATCTCTGTGAGTTCAAGGCCAGCCTGGTCTACATAGTGAGTTCCAGGACAGCTGGGGCTGCAGGGAGACCCTGTCTCAAAAAAAAAAATCTGAGTTAACATTATCCTGTACAAATCAAAACAAAAACCAAACCTTGTATAATCTACATTCTATTACCCTGACTAAAATGTTGGTTGTGCTACGCAATTCCACTTCAGTATAGAAATACATTGATTTGCTGTATGGTTGTTGTTTTTAAGGTCTTTAGCACTTTTGTTTCTGAATATCACTTTGCTTTGAAATGAAGAATAATTTGCTACTAAATCAAAAATCATCACAAATCCATTTGAGTTTAGTCTGAATGGAATCCAACATAAATGTATGACTTTGTTCTGGGAATAATAGCTCGATGTGCTGCCAGCGTTCTTCCTCTGGGCAAACCACAGGTGAAGTTGTCATTCTGTACTTAAACTGCACAGAAAGAGACGTGAAGCTCGCCTTTTGTTTTTGCTTTCTTTGTAAGTCTCCAGATCTTGCTCGGATACTTCTTTCAGACAGCTGTGTAGCTGTGGCACCTGATCCTATTTGAAATAGAAGTGCTTTAAACAACATCAACCAAGTTTGGTGATCTGGAGGTCCCCATTGATCTTTATGGTCTCAATCGCAGATAATGTTTGAATACAATGGTAAAAATCAAAAAGTTGATGTCCATCCACAAACACTCTGAAACATGGGTGCTCACAAAGAATTTCCACCCTAAATGGCTGGTCTGGGATGAATGGAAAGTAAGGGATTTCTGACTGCTCTTCACCCCTTTCTCCTGATGTACAAGGATTTTGGAGGAGCTACCCGTCTGTGAACACAACTTTGAGTTCAATTGCTATGTGGGCAGGAGGATCTTCAGAGTCACCGCAGGTCAAGCTGATGGCAAAGCTCTCTGGGTTGAGGTCTATGATGCCCATCACTAACACCTTCTTGCCTAGTTTTATGCCACCTTTAATGTGTCCACAAAATGGAACTATTAGTCGTGGGAAGTACACGTCGGCTTAAACTGGAGAGCCCAGGGAGTTAAGTGCCCATCATCAGGGCTGGAAAGATGGCTCAGCAGTTAAGAGCACTGACTGCTCTTGCAAAGAACCCGGATTCAATTCCCAACACCCACATGGTAGTTATGAACCGTCTTTAACTCCAGTTCCAGGGGAATCCAAAGCCTTCTTCTGACCTCTGCAGCATTGCATGACACGGGTGCACTCACATACATGCAGGCAATATACTCATACACATAAAATAAAAATAATAAATAAAATTTTTTTTAAAAAGGCCCATCATCAAGTTTCACCACCATGTCGCTGTCAGACACTGAGCTCACCATGTTCCTGTCCACCATTTTAAAATATGGGTTCTGGGATCAAACTCAGGTCCTCATGCTTGTATGACAAGCCCTTGATAAGTCTGAGCATTCCCAACCCCTTTATGTACTCTTTTTTTTTTCAATTTGTTTTCATTGAATTTTTGTGTATTCATACAGAATATCTCATACAATCTTAATCATCTTTATACCCCTGGCCCTGTCGGCACCCTCCCATAGCCCCTCCACTGGAACCCATATACTCTGTCATCAGTGTTAAGGCCCACTGTGTCAATTCAGTGTCCCCAGATGTTCCCCAGTACAAGTCCATCCACTGAGGTCTAGTCAGCCTATCTAGAGTCTCTAGTTTTAGGAAGATCAGCTCTTCCTCACCTAGCAGTAATCAGTTGCCAATATTTCTTCAGCTGAGATTGAGGACTGCTATTCATTTCCCCAGTTCTATGCTGGGTTTTGTCTGCCTGAGTTTGCATGGGGCTTGTGTATGCTGACACCATTTCCATAGAATCATATGAGCAGGGTCCCAGGAGCTTGTAGGACTCTGTTTCCATACGGTCATGCACCTCCTTCATGGCTCATGCACCTCCTTCATGGCTCTTACAATCTTTCCACCCCCTCTTATGAGATGGTTCCTGAGCCCTGAGTGGGTGAGATTTAACCCTGTCCTTTCCAAGGACCAGCGTTCTGCAGACTCTTAATCTCTATGTTTTGGCCATTTGTGACCTTTTGTGTTCCTGGCCCTCTGTTGCATGAGGGATCTTTTTGACACTAAAAAGTAGATCTCGATACTTATACCATTTCTCAGAAATAGAACTAAGGCTGGGAGATAGTACAGAACTTTCCCAAAGTCACAAAGCTGGTATTAGGGTTGAGACTCAGTCTAGTCTTCAGATTTCAGAACTGGCACTGTTTCTATTAAAGGAAAATAGTCCTCAAGAAACAGAAACAGAGCTGGAGAAATGGTTCATCAGTTAAGAGTACTTGATGCTCTTGCAGAGGACCCAGGGTTCAGTTCCCAGCACCTACATAGGGGAGCTTGCAACTGCCTGTAACTCTAGTTCCAAGGGCTCTGATGCCCTCTTCTGGACTCTAGGAGGGTCTGCACACCCATAGTTCACATACAAATTAACAGGCACACACACACATACACACAAATAAAAATAAAATTTTAAAAAGAAGAAACACAAAGCCTGGCGTGGTGGCACACGCCTGTAGTCCCAGCACTTGGGAGGCAGAGGCAGGCAGATCTCTGTGAGTTCAAGGCCAGCCTGGTCTACATAGTGAGTTCCAGGACAGCTGGGGCTACAGGGAGACCTTGCTTCAAAAAGACAAAAAGAAAAAAAAGAAGAAACACAGAAACATTGTTTTCTCATCAGTTAGGGGCCTGTTAAATAAATCTACCAAAAAATTTTTTCCTTAATACTCTTTACCAATAGCTTACAAACTGTCTTCCAAAAATAATTTCAAGATGAAGTGATTTACCCGAAGTCAGAATCCTTTTAAAAACATCAAACCAGCCTGAACACCGAGTGCTGCCCAGAACACTTGGCACAGAAGAGTTTCTGTATTCAGCTCAGGATGCTGCCACTGGCCAGTGTTGGCCCCTTCTCCCTCACCCTGCTTGGAGCCAGCACTGCACGGTACTCAGTCCTAAGCCATTGAAACAGTTACCAGGCATCCAGATATCTAGCAGGAGTGGCCCTGACCTCCCCTCATAGAGAAAACCAGCTTTTTTGAAGGTTAAAAAAATCAGGATTTACAGAGCCTGGGGAAGCTGAGTATTTGATTCCACACAGAAATGGAGTGCCCTTCCTGCATACAGCTGAATCAGGCATACTTCTATTAACGACCCTAACTGTCTCCCCCTCTTCTACACCCATCTTGGGTTCCTCTCCTTTGTTCTACAGCAAATTAGCTTCTCCCTAGAGTTTATTATATCATCCCTCTCCTCTCTTCCAAGACAACCACATTGTTCAGGACTGCCATTTAGTGTTCTTTGAACATCAGTGTTGTAACAAATGAAGAAAGGAGAATGATACCTGCTTTCTGGTTTTGCTGTGGCTATGGAGATGGCACTTGGGAAACCACCTGATACAGTGCTTGCCACACCTTAGCTTCCATCCTTTCTACCCTATGCCCAGTCCTGAGGCTAAGCCCCTTGTGACTATCTTTCTAATACTTCTGTGATAGGAAGAATCTCAAAATTCCTAGATTTCTCCCTCCCTCCCCAGGACTAGTATTATGCTACATTACCTGGCAAAGGGGATTTTTATAAGTATAATTAAGGTTATTAATTAGTTAACTTTGAGCTGACCCAAAGGAGTCTATTCAGGTAGGACTGATCTAACCACATGAACCACCTATGCAGACCACTTCTTCCAACTGGTACCAGGCAGAAAGTCAGAGGTTCAAGACATGCGGGAGGTTTGGCATGCTGTTACTAGAAGGAAGATGGAGGAGGATCCCAAAACAAGGACATGAGAGTGACTTCTAGGAGCTTAGAACAACCCTCAACTGACAGTCATCAGGAAACAGGGACTTCAGCTCCTCAACTGCAAGGATGTGAACTCTGCTACCACCTCAGTGAGTTTGGCAGTAGGCCCACATTTCCCAGAACCTCCAGAGAAGCACACAGTCTGCACACAATTTGATTTCGGTTTTCTGATGTCCAGATTAGAGAGCCCAAGTAAAAGTAAACTATGCCTAGATAACTTCTTTTTTGTTGTTGATGGTAACAGTGGTTGGTTTGGTTTGTTTGTTTGTTTGAAAGTGTCTCAGGTAGCCCAGACTGGTCCTGATGGCTCTATGTAGTGGAGGATGATCTTGAACTTTTGATCCTCCTGTTTCCACATCTCAAGTACTGGAATTATATAGGGATGTGGCACCATGCCTGGTTTACACAGTGCTATGGATTGAACCCAGGGCTCCATGCATGCTAGGAAAGCATTCTACCAACTAAGTTACATCACCAGCCCCATGGCTGGACTTCTGACCTCTAGGACTGTGACTAATAAATGGATGCCTTTAAGTTGCTGAACTTCTTGTATTTTGTTATACAGCAACTCAAAATGAATTGGGCCAGAAAAAGGAAAGAAAACATCTTAAGGGAAAGGTAAGTCTCCACAAGTGCCTTTGTCTCCTCAAACTTCCACCTCCACTAGAAAGCCTCCCCACCCCTTGAGCTGCTGAGGCTCATCCCGCCTCTGCCTTTCATGTCAGAGATTATCTACCACACCTTTGGCCCTGTGCAAACACTGCCTGCAAGCGGGAATTCCCTGTGCCTCTACAGTCATCATCTTAACTGTAGTGTTAAGTATTGCCAACTCAGAAGCCATAACTTCCTTTGTCGCATCCCCCAAAGTACCCAGAACAGAGCCAAACACACAATAAATACAAATCTTTGCTAACTAAGCCATTCCCTTTCTGTTCCAATGACCAGCAGGGCCAATGAAGGGGTTAAAAAGCTACCTGACTACAGGCAGACCCTGGCTTCACAGGGTCAACAAAGGCCCTGGATGGTAACATTCCATTTCTGAAGCTTGCCTTTTCATTAAACTGGCCAGTCACATTTTGATGCACAAATTAGGCCTCCATGTCTCTAAATCATGTCCTGATTCTTAATGTTTATTTACAACTAGAATTTGAAAACACAGATGGAATAAGGATGAGAGCAAAGTCTCACAAAGTGTAATCCCTGAATTCTGCTGAACAGAGATCTTATCTTGAATACCTGTCATGTCCAGGCACCAAGCTGTACCCTAGAGATAGACAAATAAATCAGTGTGATCCTTATGTGTGAAATGTAATCCAAGTATTCTCTGAACACAGAAATCAGGCAGAATCTTTGAATGTTTACAAGGAAAAAAAAGAGAGAGAGAAAACACAACGAATGACAGCAGAATCAGGTCTTCTACAGGCAGTGGGTGGAATTCTCTTTTGTTTTCTGCCCTGCCCCTATGACTCTGGGCCTATCTTCTGTGCCCCACCCTGGACTCCAATAACATGGATATGATGTCACTGTCTAGAAGTACAACAGCCTGGGCAAATTTCACAGAGGCCTCAAGCACAGATTTAAAACTAAATCTATAAGGCTGAATGTGGTGGCACACGCCTTTAATCCCAGCACTTGGGAGGCAGAGGCAGGTGGATCTCTGTGAGTTCAAGGCCAGCCTACATAGTGGTCTCTATATTGAGTTCCAGAGTTCCAAATAAGCTGGGGCTCAGGGAGACCCTGTCTCCGCATAGCCCCAACTGGCCTGAAACTCACTATGTAGATCAGGCTGGCCTAGAATTCATAGAGATCCACCTGCCTCTGCCTCCCAAGTAACAGGATTAAAGATGTTTGCCACCACACCCAGCATGTGCACATAATTTAAAATAAAATAACCTGTAATAAAAATAAAATATGTTCTTATCTTACTACCATTTTGGATCTGGTCTTTGGGCCTAAATGGAGACTCAGCTCTTTCAAACTGATGTTAGGGACCAATGTTTGAGAGCTTTCTTTACAGAAAGCAAGGTTGGGAATGTAGCTCAGTAAAAGAGTGCTTGCCTAGCATATGCTGGGGGATCAGGAGGCATAAAAAAAATCTGTGCCTATTAAACAAGTAACACTTTGCATCCTAAAGAAATCACTTTTTTCTTATTTGGTTTGCATGCCTTAAGTTTAGCAAAGCACTGATAATGTCACCAAAGAGCTATCAGAACTAGTCCTCCTTCTCTGACTTCATGCTCTAGGGAAAAGTCTTCTTGTTTCTCATACCCCACTTTTGCCCCTTTGCTCTTGAGCAGTCAAGGCTAAGAGGAAACTGAAATCTGATCTTTTGTGTGTTTATACAAATACTACTTTACTTTTTTTTTCTTTAATTTTTTTTATTTGGTCTTTTTGAGACAAGGTCCTCCTATAGCCCAGCTGACCTGGAACCACAAATGCTACTTCAAATCATTTAAAATTTTGTCTCAGTATATTTTTGGATTTATTGTTGTTCCTTTGAGGAGCTGGGGATCAAATCTAGTACCTTAAATTTGCTAGGCAAGTGCTTACCCTACTACTAAGCTAAATCCCCAATCCCTCACTATGTCTTCCCCTGACAGAAATTGAACCCAAAAAACAGGACTGTCCCCCTTCCTGTTTTAGGGTTGCTTTTACAGAACTGATTTTATATAGCTGAAATAACAGGGAGAACAGAATCTGTTAAACTGTTTTCATCCACTTAGTAAACATTTCTGGGCAAAGTCCTACTCTAGGCTAGTAACTGGGAGTTAGAAAAAAGAATAACAGATAGGCCCTGCTAACAAGTACCTCACAATCTAGTAAAACTGATGAAAACATAGTACATGACAGGATGAAATAAATGTCACAAGAGGGTTATCAGCAAAGGTCTGAAAAGAGACTGCAATGGCTCAGCATAGTGGCACATGCCTTTAATCCCAGAAGGCAGAGGCAGGCATATCTCTGTGAGATTGAGACCAGCCTGTTCTACATAGCAAGTTCCAGGCCAGCCATGCCTACATAGAGACCCTGTCTCAAAAATAAATACCTTTAATTCCAGCACTCAGGAAGCAGAGGCAGGCAGATCTCTGTGAGATTGAGGCCAGCCTGGTCTACATAGTGAGCTCCAGGCCAGCTGGGGCTGTAGGGAGACTCTGTCTCAAAAACAAAAACAAAAGAAGCACATACTTTTAATCCCAGGAGATAGAGGCAAAGAGATCTCTGTGAGATCAAGGACAGCCTAGTCTACATAGCAAGTTCCAGGCCATCTGGGACTACAGGAAGACCCTTTCTCAAAAAAAAAAAAAAAGAAAGGAGGCTGGAGAGATGGCTCAGCTATTAAGAGCATTTTTTCACTGGCTGCTCTTACAGCCGACCCAGGTTCCAGCACCCATATGGTGGCTAACAATCATCCATAACTCCAGTTCCATTGTCTCCAACACCCTCTTCTGGCCTCTTTGGGCACTGCACAACATGGATGCACTTACGTATATGCAGGCAATATACTCATACACATAAAATAAATAAAAAACAAGAAAGGAAGAAAGAGAGTGAAAAGGAAGATAGTACCAATTTTGACTGGTAAAAAAGAAGAATTTTCATGGGAAGAAGAGGCATTTGGGCTGAGCCTTACAAAATGAATGGAGAATCTTAACTTGTAAAGAGAAGATTAAGGAAACAACATGAACATTTGCATGGTAGGACCATATGAGGGTGACATAGAATGCTGCTTGGCCTCAGATCTCACACTAAGACTAGCCAGATCCAGTTTAGACCCCTGAGGGGCTAAGATCTAAGCAAACCAACTTCAAAAGACCAAAAGACCTAATCCCTATCCCTTTTCCTTTCTCAGATTCTACAGTATCTGTAGCCTCTGCCACCCACACCGGACTGCCCTCTTTTCCATTCTTTAGTTGTTTCTTGTGGTTTTGCTGTCTCAATTAGACTAAAATATAATAACAATAAAATGTCTGTTGATTCCTTGAGAACATAAGCAAGGGGGCAGCTCTATCCTACCCCAGCTTCTATTAAGCTGGGCATGCCATATGTCCTAGTTTCCTTTCTGCTGTTGTAATGAAACACTCTGACCAAGACTGGTGAAAAGAAGAATCTTCTTAGGGAAGCAGCTTAGTGCAAAAAGAGTTTATTTCCTCTTATACTTCTAGGTTTCAATCTATCATTGAGAGAAGTCAGAGTAGGAACCTAAAGTAGAAACTATGAAGAATTTCTTGCTATTCACTCACTGGCTCATGCTTAGCTAGCTTTTTTATATAGCCTAGGACCTCCTGCCTAGGAGTGGTACCACCCATAGTAGGCTGGGCCCTCCTATGTTAATTAATAATCAAGATGCTTCCCCACAGACAGGCCCCCAGGCCAATATGATCTAGGCAGTTCTTCAATCAAGACTTTCCTCTCAGATGACTCTAGGCAAGTGGACAATTAAAGCTAACAAGAACATCATGGGTACCAATAACCTATTTGTTGACTGCTAATGTCTGTTGGCACACAAATCATTAGATGACAGTTTTGCAAACAAGTTGAACAAGAAGGAGCATCATGTGTAACCCTAGCCAGGATAGCAACAGTGAAATAATTAGAAGGCATGTACCTCTGGTTTTCAGATTACATTTTATGTAACTGATCTAAATTTAAACCAAGGTGCTGGGACGCCATATAGAACTGCCCTGCTTCACCTTCTGCTCTTTCTTAGACTGAGATCCCAAACATGGTCATTAATCCATTTTTCTTTTTCTAGTTCCTGCTTGTCAACATTTTACAATGAGACCTGGTCTCTCATTCTTCCTCTTAGAAGGAGCAACAGGAAGAAAAGCAAAGATCTCATGACCAATCTAGAGATCTCAGGTCTAATGCCAGAGAGCAGAATCTCCAGAGAGCTGGAGATAGATTGTGAGAGGCACTCTGAGGCACAGAATAGCTTTCTGATTGAACTTCAAGGAGCTGAATCCTTGAAGCTTTGGGTGAACAGAACAAGGAAATAGAATAGGGTTAAAACCCAAACAGGTAATTGTGCCCCCAGAATGGATCTTAAAGTCAAGATAGTCATCAAAGACTGGGATAGGGAGGGGCATGTACAAAATTCACCAGAGCACAATTGAGTTCAGGGGCATACAACTTCAGTTTTAGATAATTCTGTCTAATATACTCTTCTAATCCTCTAATTGGGGGGGTCCTCAAATTTTCTTCCACATGATATTCTTTTTTTAATTTATTCATTCTTATTTTATGTGTATGAGTGTATTGCCTGTGTGTATATAGGTGTATCCATGTGTGCAATGCCCACAGGGGCCAGAAGAGGGCTGCCAATTCCCTGAAAATGGAGTTATGGACAGTTGTTAGCTGCCATGTGAGTGCTAAGAACTGAACCTAGGTCCTCTGGAAGAGTAGCCAGTGTGCTCTTAACCACTAAGCTGTCTCTCGAGCCCCTGATTCTCTATGATATTCTAACCCTTTTCTAATCTATCTTTCCTCTTTCTAATTCATTCTCCATATTACTGTTATAGAGCTCTTTCTATAAAAGAGATATGACCATGTTGTTCCCTTAAACACTGAAACAAGCCAAGCATGATGATGTACACCTGAAATCCCACCTCAGGAGGCTGAGGCAGAAGTGATGCATGTTCAAGGTTCACATAGGCAATTTAGTGAGACCCTTAAAAAGGAAAGGCCTGGTGATATAGCTCAGTGGCAAAATGCTCGCCTAGTATGTAAAAGACTGAGTTCAGCCCAGTATTAAGTAGTTCAGTGTCTCTCCTATACCTTCAGGATAAAACCCCAAATCCACATGGCCTAAGAAAGCTTTTTCTTGCTAGACCCAGGTAGACTTCAAATCTAATCTCTCTTTACTCTCATCTCCTCCACATTCCACTGACACTATAGCATACAAAATCCCCCAAAGACACAGCAGACTTGCATCTGCAAAGGAGAATTCCATTTTCAAGGCCCAGCTCAAGTGCTATCTCTTTAGTTAAATCTAGCCTCACTTGCTCATTCCCCCCTTTAGGAAAGTTAAGTTAGTCTCTGCTACAGAAAGTACCTTAAACCAGGCATGGTGGCACACCCCTTTAATCTCAGCACTCAGGAGGCAGAGGCAGGTGGATCTCTGTGAGTTCAAGGCCAGCCTGGTCTACATAGCAAGTTCCAGGCCAGCTGGGGTTACAGGAAGACCTTGTCTCAAAAAAAGACCAAAAAATTAAATTAAATTATCTTAAAATCTTAGCATATCATTACCCTAACTTGTACTTAGAGACTTGGGAGACCATCATGGGTGGGGAGACATTCTGCATTCCCATCGTCTTCCTGCGCTTAGCACAAATGAAGGCAATTGAAACTGGAGGTGATTTGAAAAAAAAAAAAAAAAAAAAGTCAATGTCCTCCCTCCGTGGAAATAGTAAGCTCCTGGCAGAGCCCAACTAAAACCTAAGTCATCTGATACTCAAAGAGGGCACTGCTTTCTATAGTTGCTGCTTCTGTTTTCCATGACCATCCAACTAGGTGGCTCCTCACTGACTTGGACTTTGACACACTGAGACAGTGAATGACATTTGCAGTCTTGCAGAAACCCAAGCTGCTATCTCTAAGGACAGCTTTCTGTGCCTCTCCTAGGAAAGTGTTTTGATTCCCAAGGGCTTTGCGCAGAACTGTAGGCGGTGACAGAGCAGGTGAGTCATCTCAGCCCACACCCGTTCTCTGCTGAAAGGCCCAGCATCTGTCTGTCTTGGGTGATGTGGGAACTGGGTACTCTGAGCCAACTCAGATCCCAGGGAGGGAGAGGTACAGTTATGGCCAAGGCCTGCCACACTCCCTGATGATGAAATCAAGGATGGTGATGGCTTTTGCTATCTGGAAAAACATGAAAAGTGATAACCTTGGAACTGTAGCACATGATAAAGGTGAAGGGTTAGAGCTACTACTCTGTTGGCCCACATCTGGAGAGGAAGATATAAGCAGCCTATCCTGCCCTGACTGTCCTTACTGGTATCTCCATTTCCCCAAATTTGAAGCTTTTAACAAAAGCTCAAAGAACTGCTCCCTTATGAGAATCCTACTTCCACTCTAGACTCTACCAAGACATTTATCTTACAGTTGAATCTTATTTTAAGCAATGTCAACACACTGAGGGAGCAATCTTTGCTTTGCAAATTCTCTTTACTATAAAAGGCTCTCCCAATGCATTTGTTGTCTGGTGACTTACGTGTTAAGTCCTCTGCCAGGAATTGGAGAGATCCAAATACTAACATAGTATAATCCCTACCTCAGCCCAACAAAGAAAATCCAAATTACTGTAACACAAGGAATAATGTAATAATTGTTATTATTAGTTTGTTTTTATTTTATTTTATGTGTATGAGTGTATTGCCTGCAAGTATTAAGTGCATCATGTATGTGTAATGCCCAAAAAGGCCAGAAGAGGGCCTGGAACTAGAGTTACAGACAGTTGTTAGCTGACATATATGGGTGCTGGGAACCTCTGCCAAGAGTAGCCAGTGCTCTTAACCACTGAGCCATCTCTCCAGCCCCAATGTAATAAATCTTTAGGGAAGGTTTATAAAGCAGAGCTCAGTCATCTGGAGGCACATGAGACTTGAGGGACATCATGGAGTAGGTATCATTTTTGCCTAGTTTTGAAGAATGACTTGGATGCTGCTATTAGAAATAAAGTGGCTTGTAGATGAGGAAGACACCACCAGAAAGGACTATATACGAGGATATATGGACCATAGATAGACTCAAGTGTTCAGCAAAACTATTTTGTGGAAATCACACAATTAATGCATACATCTGGCATATCCAAGACCTGGGAAAATAGGCAATGGCATGAGGAAAAGGCTCTGAATAGTAAGAGTACAAAATGAACCCAAATATTGCAGTAGCAGAGTTTATTCTGAGTGAGAAGCGTGTCAGGATGAACCTTGGATTGGACTGAGTTCAAATGCCAGCTTTGTGTGATTTTCAAAAAGTTCTCTAGGTGAGCACTTGCTGCTCTTGCAGAGGACTGGAGTTTGGATTCCTGCACCCACTTGGGGTGGAGTGGGGCTCATAATCACCTGTAACTACAGCTCCAAGGGACCCCACACCTTCTTCTGACCTCCACAGGTACCTGCTCACACATGTGTACATACACCCACTCAGACAAAGTTTTAATTCCAAAAGCAAATAAATAAAAATATAAACTTTTTTTAAAAAAAATTTTTAGAGCAAGCATTTCATTACAGCTTTAACATAATAAGTTTCCAGAGCAAAGATACATCTCTTTCAAAAAGTGGCTATAAAATTTTTTGAAAACGTTCCCTAGGCCAAGTCATGGATCTTTCATCTGCAGAGTCCCTACTTTCTGCATAACGGACTGCTGTGGAATGAAGTGAAACCACGGCATGTGAAGCATCTAGCAAAGTGTCAGGCACACAGTACATAACGATAGAAATATTCCTTTCCCATGACCAGGGGCTGAGAGTAGGAGCGACACAAATGAAAGATTACTGAACCCTCTAGGAAAGTGGAAATCAGTAAAGATTCTGAAGTAGAAGTATCAGAGAAAGAGCCCAATTGTTTTTAAGCTTTTGACTCTACAACACATTCTTTTAGGGGTACTGGTTAAACTCCTCACCAAATCAGTTGTTGCTTATCCCTGAAGAACTCTGTGTTCCTCTAGCAGCACCAGCAATGCAATTAGCAGAACGGAGCTTGTGGGTGGAACCACGAGTAGGAGTTGAGCAGAGAAGAGAGGCAGTACCCTGGGTCCCTGCCCAGATTGTGGGGGTATCAGGAATCAGGGGGTGGCAAAAGATGGCTCCAGACAGATAAAGTATTAATTCCAAAAGCTCTCTTCCTTTAGGGAAAACCAAGTAGAAATCTAAGACGCTTTTCCATCTTTCCATACCTGCTTTTTAATTTAATGATGCTGGCCTATTAAAACCAGCAGGGGAGACACCAACCGACATGGCTCTCAGCTCTACAGAGAGCTCCTGTCCCTGTAGCTGATCCCTAACAAGTCCCACGAATAAGAGACACAGCAAAGGCTCTTCAGCAAACCCTACCACCCAGCACTATGTTTGCTTCTTGCTCGCTCTTTTGTTCTACAAACATTCACAAGGGACCTACCATGTAAAACACAAGAGAGGCAAATGTCAACCTAATTGTTCAGATCTCCATCTCTCAAGTTATTTCACTAGTCAGGTGTTTTTATCTGTCAAACAGAGTTAACTGGGTTTATGGGAAGATGCACTGGATATGGCTATGGCATAGAGTAAATGCTAAAGAAATATATAGCTTAAGTATGAATGTTATCTTTATACCAGATAGCACATTATGATAAATATCTGATTTGTTCCTCATGGTTATGTCTCATTCTTTTCTACTTTGTGCTATGCTCTAGAAATATGTCCCGACCACCAATTCTGTTTGGTTCATGGGAAACCTTGACAGACCAGACAGAGGTGGAAAGGGAGAAAGTAGAGATTTTATTCACCTAACTCTCTTCCTAAATTCCTTGACTCAAAGCCCCAGCCTCCCTATCTCTGAAAGTAGAGGTGGTAAGATACACTGTTACTAGTCCCAGCATATCCCACTCCCATATACCCTATCTTGAGTTACTCAATGTAATTGTACCTTTTTTTTTTTTTTTTTTTGGTCTTTTTGAGTCAGGGTCTCCCTGTAGCCCCAGCTGGCCTGGAACTCACTATGTAGACCAGGCTGGCCTTGAACTCACAGAGATCCGCCTGCCTCTGCCTCTCAGTGTTGGCAGGGTCTCAGTAGCCTTATAGCCTAGAATGGCCTTCAACTAACTATGTAGCCAAATACAACCTTGAACTTCTGATCCTTCTGCCTCCACCTCTAGAGTGCTGGGGTTACAGGTATATGCCACCACTCTTGGGTTTGTACTGTATGGGAAAACAAACCTAAGGCTTTGTGCATGCTAGGCAAACATTCTACCAACTGAACTATATCCTCAACCTGCCATCTGTTTCCTGCTGGATCTTAATACACAAGGTGTAGAACAAGAAAAGGTCTGGGTAAGGAGAACTGAATTTAAATCTCATCTCTGCCACTAACTTGACCTATGACTCTGGGCCAGTTTCCTTTTCTAGGCCTCAGTTTCCTGGCCTGTAAAATGACAGACTACAAAGCTTTTTGTGCTACAATTCCCTACCCCAGTTTCCTATACTAGGCCTCAGCTTCCTGGCCTATAAAATGTGTTGAACTACATAGCTTTCAATGCTACAATTCTCTGCCCCTACTAGATATTCTATGAATTTAAGTTCAGGAAAGGAACGTACACAAAGGAATAAAGTTCCCTGGTGAGGAGGATAAGGATGGACAAGTTCATTCTTATTCAGCAGTGCAGTCTTCACCCAACTCCTTTCCAAGGCCTTTCCTCTTCTCAGGCTTTAAGGGTATCAGCTGTCAAATGACCTCCATGCCAAAGGAGTAATCAAGAAACTCCAGGAAATTAAAAGTATATTCTTTCCTTTCTGACCACAAAGGTCATGTCCCAGGTTCTAACATAACCAAGGGATCAAGGAGGGAATCAGGCACACAGTCTGATCTCCACAGATTGCACAGGAAAGTGACATCTGTCTCAGTGCTAGGAAATGTTGGGGAAGCCTAGAGCTGAGTGACCTTGACCTGAACCCTGTCAGAAGCTATAAAGTTCTCTGAATTCAGATCCCTGTCAGTAGACAGGATGGAGTCTAATAACTTTTATTTTTTTGCTGGTTTGTAGGGGAGGTGCTGGGGATGGAACCCCAGGCCTCACAAGTTTGATCAAGTGCTCTGTACTGAGCTACACTCAGTCCAAGGCTAATGACCTCTTGAGGAAATATTATAGAATCTTTTAATTTCTTTAACTCCTAAAATTAGTGATTCGAGGAACTCCAGTAGCCCCAAGAGTTTCTTTCCAATCACAATATTAGTCCTGGTATCCCAACGCTGGAGTTTTCATCCCAGAGATGGCATCTCCACTTCCCCTCACCCTGAAGTGAGAGAGAGTGGGAAGGATTACAGGGCTTTGGTTTGCAAAGACGGAAGAGGGCAGCTTGGATGTCAAGGTTCTGGGGTCATCTCTTAAAATCATCACTTCCTGTTTTACCTGGGGACTGGCCTCAAGGGAAAATGACCCTCTAAAAACTGCAAACACCAGCCGGACATGGTGGCGCACGCCTTTAATCCCAGAACTCGGGAGGCAGAGGCAGGCGGATCTCTGTGAGTTCAAGGGTTAGGGTTTACACTGTGAGTTCCAGGACAGCTGGGGCTACAGGGAGACCCTGTCTCAAAAAGACCAAAATAATAATAATAATAATAATAATAATAATAACCCTGCAAGCACCAAATTTGCTGTTACTCTCTGCAAATTCAAGGCTTTGGCGGATCCTAAAACAGAACCTTCCAGATCCTCTCAGAGTTTCGAGTCGGTAGCACCACAGCCCCCATGGTGGGGTCTCGGCCATGCAGTCCAGGCGCCCGGGGTACTTCCGAGCTCCTCAGTCCCTCAGGGTGAGGGTGAGGGTGACGTTCTCTGCAGCCTCGCAGGTGGTGTCCATAGTGAGGAGCGGCCAGCGCTGAGAGTGGCCAGCACCCACATGACAGCTAACTATCCATAACTCCAGTCCCAGGGGATCCGACAGCCTCTTCTGACCTCCATGAGCATTGCAGGACACGGGTGCCACTTACCTACATGCAGGCAATACACACATACAACATAAAACTTTAAAAATTTTTAAATTTTTTAAAATTAAAAAATATAGAGAGGGGCTGGCAGGATGGCTCAGTAGGTAGAGACACTTGTGCGCAGGTCTGACCACCTGAGTTCAATCCTGGAATCTCATAAGGTGGCAGAAGAGAACAGACTCCTGAGAGTTGTCCTCTGACCTCCATGTGTGTGCTATGACATACACACAAAATAAGTAAATAATTTAAAAAATACATACTAGAAAAAATTGGAAATGGATAGAAAATGGGTCATTTGACTTAGTTTGTCATGTATTAGCTGAATGAACTTGGATAGAATTCTCAGGGTTTTTGTGGAGATGCAGTTTTCTCATGTTGGATTTGAATTCAGGTAGAATAAATAAACTCTACTCTCCTTTACATTACAAGATCATGTAAACAATCAAATGGGAAATAAAGATTGATGTGTTGTTTAAGTATTTGAACAGAAAATAATCCTCAATGAATTAAATACTTTTAAATGGTTTAATTTTGTTCCTAAAAGATTCAAAGTACTGGGCCAGCAAGGTGGCTCAGTGAATAAACATCCTTGCCACCAAGCCTGGTGATCTGAGTTCAATCCCTGGAACCTATTTGGTGGAAGAAGAGAACCAATTCTTGCAAGTTGTCCTTGGACCTCCACCCACATGCTGTGGCATGTATACCTCCCCCAAATAAATAAAATTTAAAAATAAAAGAGAGTCAAAGTACTGAACGGTCACTCAAAAAAGCCAAGCAAACCTTGGTCAGTTTGTGAAGAAGGGAGAAAGGCTTAGGGTCAAAAAATCAGTGTTATCCAATGTGACCCTGAGCAAATAACCTAGCATGACCCATACAGAGTTGGATATGGGGTAGAATTCTGGCTCTCTCACTTACATATGCCATAATCTCAGTCACTCTGACCATCAGTCTTATTGGCAAAATATGACTAACAATAGTAATAAAAACTGACATTCCCTGAGTGCTCTCTGTAGGCTGTGTCCTGTGTCAAGCACATTACATGTACCAAGTAATTTAAATCCCCATGAGGGAGGAACTGTCAGTGTCTTCATTTTATGAGTAAGGAGACTGAAACACAGTTTAGTCATTTGCCTCAGGCTACCTTGTAGCAAGTGGAGAAACCAGGATCAGTCCCAAACAATGTGACTCTATAGTCTGTGTTCTGAACTGTTCTGGCCAACTCCTCCCTATGTGGTTGTAAGGATTTAATTAAATAATGCACATAAAGCCTCAGTATAGCACCTGGTACACACCTGGTATGATTAGCCCATCATTGTTAGGTGTAAGTGTGGTATTGCCTACAGGGCTGAAGGCCAGTTCCTGGCACAAGGGAAATACTCTGGAAATTAGTTCACTTTTTCTTTTTTTTTTAATTTTATTTATTGTTTTTATTTTATGTGTATGCTTGTATTGCCTGCAGGTAGGCAAGTGCACCCATATCCTGCAATGCCCACAGAGGACAGAAGAGGCTGTCAGATCCCCTGGGACTGGAGTTATAGACAGTTGTTAACTGCCATGTGGATGCTGGGATTCCAACCTGGGTCTTCTGCAAGAACAACCAGTGTTCTTAACCGCTGAGCCATATCTCCAGCCCCAGTTCTCTTTTTCTAGTGGCCAGTTAGCACTTTGAATCCCATAGACATTTGTAGGAAAGCAGAACATAACCCACAGAGCAAGCAGGTGCAGAAAAAGATCCCCCTTTATGCATGATAGGTTAAGAGGTAGACAACATCTGTCGAATACCCCTTTCTCATACATAGTGTCAGGTCATCAGTCTCAGTTTCTGGTTTTCTAATGTCTCCTTTTTATTGCCTTTATGATCTTCTAGGGAACAATTAAGGTTTTTTTGCATTAATTAAAGCCTAAGCTTCGTGTCACTAAGAGGAGTTGGCATTAAATACTGCCAGTACCCATGAGTTTTCTAAGGCTGTTTGACCTCAGTTCACTGGGCTGTCATACCTGCAAACTCAGGGACTGACAGGAGTGTTCCTTGGATGCTTCTTCCTGGGTCTCTATCCTTTCTATCCTTGGTCAGCCATCCAGATTCACACATATACAGAGGGGAGAGAGAGAGATGAAAGACAGAGAGAGAGAAAGAGAGAGAGAGAGAGAGAATCCCCTCATCCACTCTCACATATTCATATATATTCATAAACTTCACAGTCTCTACTATTTCACCCCAGAACCATCTAAACACACAACACAAACTGTATCATCTATCTGGATGTGGTAGTATGAGCCTGTAATCCCACTGCTCAAGAGGCTAAAGCATAAGGATTATGAGTCCAAAGACTGCTTTGGCCACATGGAGTTCCAGGCCAACCTGGGCAACATAGCAAAACAAACACACACACACACACACACACACACACACACACACACACACACATGCACCTTTTTCTTCAGCATCCATTTTTTTCATTCTAGCATTCCATTTTTCATTTCATTCATTTCTTCAGCATCCATTTTTTTCATTCTAGCATTCCATTTTTCATTTCATTCATTTCTTCAGCATCCATTTTTTTCATTCTAGCATTCCATTTTTCATTTCATTCATTTCCTCAGCATCCATTTCATTTCATTCCTATTTTCCAGGCACTGTACTAGGTACTTGGGCATCTTTTGGTCACAAAAAATCACATATGTATACCTGCTTCCCCATTCCCTGAGCCTTCACATGAATTCTTTTGCATGCTCCATCCCTTACATTTCCTGTTTAGAGTGCCTTTGATTTTGCTTTCTCTTTCTCTTTATTTTTATGTATATGAGTGTTTTGCTTGCATGTAGATAAGCATGCCCATGCATGCAGTGCCCACAGAGGCCAGAAGAGGATCCTCTGGAACTAGAGTTAAGGATGGTTGTTAGCTACCATGAGTGCTGGGAACCAAACCCTGGTCCTCTGTAAGAGCAGTCAGTGCTCTTAATTGCTGAGCCATCTCTCCAGCCCCTTTCTCTACTTTGTTTCTTTCTCAGTTCCCATAATAGCAACCCTAACCTAAAGATGGTAGGGTACAAAACGATGGAACAGCAGGAATTTGAGGCAGGATTTAGTATATTACTTGTATTCCTCTTCAAAACAAACTTTGCTTGCCTTCAATCTTCCAGGGGAAAGTTCTGTATTTCTGAATTAGGTGAGAGAGGAACCAGGATGCAGTAGATGAATAGGTCAGGTTGCACAGCTGTTCAAAGACTCCCCTTGATTAGGAGGCAAGCATGGAAGAGTATGGCTCACTTGTCCAGCCCTAGGATCAGCTCCTCCCAAGCCAGAGAACCCAGAGACATTGACTGCAGCCACTGACTCTGCCATCCTCCACAGCATGACTAAATAGGTGTGGCCTGGGTTTGTAGGTCCTGCTCTCCCTTTTGGTTTTTTTTCCAACCTCCCACCTTTTTCCCAGGGCCCACCTCTTTTCCTTTCAAATTGCCTCCTAAGCCCAGGTATGAAACTTCTTGGGAGGCTCCCAGTGGGAAAAACTTCAAAATTAAAGGAGTTTTGATATGAAGAGGGCACTGGAAATGGTGAAATGTGGTAGGAAGGTACTGGCTCAGGGAGTCGGGATGTGCTCAGGTTTCTCTAAAACCAGTACACATGCCTACACCAGGTAGAGTGGCGACCATTTTCTGGAGTAGCCAGAGGTAGTTGACCTCAGTTTCTTCCACCGGAGGTCATGAGGCAGCTGTATAATAGAAAACATGAACCAATTGGTGTCACTGGCTGAGCTGCCTCTATGAAGGATCTACAGAGAGAAATTTTAAGTGATCCTCTTCAAAAATAGATACTGTCCTGGATGCCTGGAAATAGTGAAGGTGCTGAGGAGAGTGTTCTTTGCGTTTCCCATCATACAGCACTGGGCCTTGGCTTCCTAACCTCTGAGGGAGTGAATCATTTTCCACTCCTAAGGGGCTAAATGAAGGAAGGAGCTACCAAAAAAGACTCCAGAAAACATCCCAAACAAGGCTAAGCATTTATACATTCCCAAGCTATCCCCCAAGAAACATAAAAATAATTAAGTACGCTCGCCGAAGTAAACGAAAACTAAGAGATTCACCTGGCTGGAGACAATCAGGAAGGACAAAGTGTTAAAGAGAGATTGGAACTTTATTGAGATGTTCTCCCTGATGAAATCAGAATGGAAAGAACACTGGAAAGAGTCAGCAAATGTTCTGGCACAGACACTCACAGGTGTTCTACTTCAGGAAATCTCCAGATCCCATGTTCCCTCCACCCCCTGTTCCCGGCACCCTCCTCCTCCACTCAGAATCCTGCTCAAAAAATCCATCTCTGCAGAGCTGGGCAAAGAACAGGTACTAAATTTACCTGTGCTCATCCATCAACAGTTTTGTGAGTGGCAAAGGAACTAAGTTGGAGTGTGAGAAGAGGAACAGAATGGGGACAAAGAAAAATAAAGAAAAAGATGGAGGAAAAAAATCCAAAAGGAGAGTCACTCTGATAAGCTATCCCTCAGAAAATACAAATATTATATTAGTTTATTGGCCTCATTTCACCTGCTTCCCCCAAAGCATGCAAACACCAACAGGACAAGGTCCCTAGAGGTCTGCATTTTTTATTTCCCTGACTACCTTGAGAAAAAAACAGATTTGCCACATGCAACCCACGGGCATAAGGAGCAGGAAGGAGAAAGGAGGGAGGGACAGTCTCCCAGTGGGCAAATGACGGAGAGATTAGGAGAGGAGAGGCTTTGGGGTTGGGTATACATTTTAATGGGAAGAAAAGACCAAGACAGACTCATCTGTTCTGGCCACCAGTATCCATGGATGACCCTTACAGAAGAAATTACTCCTTGGAAACAGTGTCCTGGAAGCACTGGAAATTCTGACCCTTTCATGGGAGGTCCTGGGCCCTCCACAGAGCCAAGACCAGTAGCCTCCCTTACAGCAGGCACCAGACTGCTAAGAATTCTAAGAAACATGAACTCCTAAAATGCAGTTCTCTATGCAGCCCCTGATTGCCATTCTTCTACACTGCCTGATCCTCAGAAGGAAGAACTCTGGTTTGGCCTCTTTTCTACTTTTCTTCTGGTCCAGATGACTTGCTGGTGCTATTAGATTCCAACCCATGCCTCACAGTCTAGGTCCCCAGGACAGCTTGCTCCCAAGAAAAGCAGCTAGTTGTACTCAGAGGAAGTCCTCTAGGCAGCCTGAATCTCACCTTGCCTGCTCCATCAAAAGGCTGTTCATCTTTCTTGCTCCTATGCCCTCCAAGGTGGCAGTGTATATCTGCCATACAAAACTCTCAAGAGTTCTTTCTTTGTGCCCTCAGGTATGTCATCTCCCTAATCTCTCTCTTGGACAGTGAATACACAAATGCACGCTTACTGATGTTTGAAGATCCTGACTATCCCATGGTACATTCTGTGGATATCTACATCAAGTTCAGGTAGAAGCTGAACCTCAGACCTTGGTTGCCACCAGCTGGGGCTGGTTCTGATCCTAGGGAATTTCTCTCAGTGGGAAATGTTGGTACATCAGGGAATGGAGAAGAAAGGAAAGGGGAAGCTATGGTACTGGGAACCTAAATGGACACCTCTTCTGTCAGGTGCTCCCCCAGAGAAGTTATAGCTTCCTCCTAATCTTGGGAGAAGCTGCTGCCCAGAGAAGTCCCCAAGGACAAGGAACAAGATCTCCATTGTCCTGTCTGAAACCCAACACCTTTGTGATCTGAGTTTTCCAAGACATGCAATAGACAAAGACACACTGCAAACCAATTAACCCCCTGAGCCCTTCCAGTACATTCTTGGTATTTCCAAGAGAAGAACCTGAATATACCACCCACCTACCTTCCTCTTGGGGCCAATTAAGTGTCTGAGCTCTACAGCTGGGACATCAAAGAAATGACACTTGGGGAGGGAGATCAATGCCTTAACCTGAAATTTCTTGTTTTAGTGTTCTGGTACGCTAACCATTGTCCTACCCTTGGGGAAAACAGAGAGGAGGTTCCAGGGTCAGGCTCAAAACTCATGAAGATTCAGTCCCAAGAGATTGTCCACTTCTGAAAGTCAACCTGAGCTTGGGAGGGAGCCAATGAGGTATAGGAACAAGCAGAAAATGGTGTGTGGAAGGAGTTGACACAGACCTGAGAGCCCTTTATTACTCAGGCTTTACCACCTGCCCAGCTTATAAGGGAAAAGGGAATTCATCTGAATTTAGTTATTTGACCCCCATTGACTTAGTAGTCACTAGAATTTAGCTGCTCTCTATCCTTCTAAGACAGGACCCAGAAAAAGTAAAAGAAGCCTGGCTTGCTTCAGTCAGGCCTTCTAACTGCAGCAACAATACAAGCACACTATAATTCACAGTTTCCGCTCTCCTCCCTAGAACCTGCGCACCTTCCCTGCTTCACAGCCTCAATGAACTCCCAAATCTCCAATGTATACTGATCCTCACCAGTATGGCTCAAAGGGTTAATAAACCAGGACTTCTCAGACAGTTAGGACTCAAGCTCATTCATCAATGGAGACCCAAGAATGTCTACACACAACCTAATGCTTCTTGTAGCGATTCTTTGGGATCTCACCACACCCTGTTTTGTCACAGTTAGGAGCACCTGGATTCTTCCCAAGCCCAAGGCTACCCAGGAGACTGGGGAGCTCCTGGGTGATGGCCCGTTCGATCTTCTCCAGGAAACAACCCCCCATGTAAGAGCACTGTTGAGAGAGAAGTTTAAAATTGGAAATGGGGTTGATGCCAAAGAAGTCCTTATAGGCCTCACGGTTGGGAAGGTCAAACTTGCTGACATTGGTCTTTGCCAGGATGGTCTTAAAAATGTAGAATTTATCAGGATCTTCCACGATGTCCTTAAAGACCAGCTCTCCATCGCTAAAGAAGGTCATTTTGTCCTTGTAAGTCTGCAGATAACGGTCAACCAGAAGGGCATGAATGCGGACTCGAATGGCATGCTGGCGAATAAAAGCAATCTTGTTCTCTAACCTGTTCTCAATCACCTGGTTCAGGTCTTCCAAAAGGGAGATCTCTTCTTTGAGGAACAGTTCCCGGTGGGTGTCAGGCTTATAGTCCTGAGGCCAGAAGGAGCTGACATAAACCCGAGGGGGCTCCGTGACATTGATAAGAGGGGCCAAGCTCCAGAAGAGAGCCCCATACACCCGCATGAGCATTTGTGTGGCCAGATTGTCAGCCTTGTTTAGGATAATCCTTATCTGGGACTCACGTCCCTTCAGCTGACGGAAGAGCATCTCCAACTCCAGGCCCACATCCAGCTTGGTGGGGTCAAAGACAACAAAGATGAGGTCGGCTCTGTCGATGAACCACTGACACACATCATTGAAGGGGTATCCTTAGGGAAACAGGAATGAGAAGTCAAGCTGAGTGGGACTCACACAAATCCCTTTGTACTTCCCTTCAGTACCAAATCACTGTGGAGGCTGAACAAAGTCATACTACTGGGAATTTTCTGGAATTCTAAAGACTAGTGAAGAATGAGCATATCTCCTATTTTTTGTCAACCTTCAGTTAAGCATAGCCCGATTCCCCCATATTTTAATCTACAGTAGAATCTGAGTCTCTGGGAATAAAATATTTGTTCAAGGTAGAGCTTTTCATGCAGGGTGTGGTGGTACATTCCTGTAATCCCAGCACTCAGAGAAACTGAGGTAGGAGGATCTTCAATTCAAGGCCAGCATGGGCCACATTTAATGAGACCATGTCTCAAAAACAAAAAACAAAACAACAACAAGATAAAAAATGAGGCTGGAGAGATGATTCAGTGGTTAAGAACACATGCTGCTCTTCAGAGGACCTGAGTTTGGTTCCCAGCACCCACATAGTGGTTGACAACCTTCCAAAACTCCAGTTACAGGGGATCGAATGCCCACTTCTAGCTTTCCTGGGGCATTGCATGACATGGGTGTACTTACATACTTGCAGGCAAAACATTCATTCACATAAAAACAAAAACAATTTTAAAATTTTTTTAATTTTATGTGTATGAGTGTTTTGCCTGCATGTGTGTAAGTGCACCTATGATGTGCAATGCCCACAAAGGTCAGAACAAGGCATTAGATCCCCTGGAACTGGAGTTACAGACAGTTGTTAGCTGCCATGGCGTGAGTACTGGGAATCGAACCTGGGTCCTCTGCAAAAGCAGTCAGTGCTCTTAACTGCTGAGCCATCTCTCCAACTCCCCCACCCCCAAAAAAATATTTTAAAAAGACAAAAAACAAGTGGAAAAATTTCAAAGGTCTAAAAGGATCTAGGGCAATGACAAAGATATTGAAAGAGGGAAGTCAGGGAGCCAGGGAATGAGAGAGGATATGTGGTTTAAGGAAAAGAAATGTGAATCCAGTGTCAAGACCTGGGCTGGCATTTGGGGCCTGCCATGGGCCAGCTGTGGAGGGGGGGTGACTGCTCTTAAACTCTTGTTCATAAAATATTGATCACAATAATATCAAAGTTGATGTAAAGATCACTGTGTTGTAAAATGGGAGTACACCTAACTAAAGCTGCCAGTCAAACAGGTTCTCAATATATTTTTTTTATTTTTTTACTTGTTTCCCCAATTTTCTTATTTTCAAAATGAGGAAATAAGGAATACCAATCTTTTTACCTTATCTGCCTTTAATAAGTACTTCATGAGCATGCCTTTAATCCCAGAACTTGGAAGGCAGAGGCAGGCAAATCTCTATGAGTTCAAGGCCAGTCTGGTCTACAGAGTGAATTCCAGGCCAGCTGGGACTACAAGGAGACCCTGTCTCAAAAAGACAAAAAAAAAAAGTTATCTGATACATAATAGGGGTATAATAAGGTTAAATTATCATTTTAAGTGGTGTTACTACTAATAAATCAGGGTCTAGGGGCTGGAGAGATGGCTCAGTGGTTAAGAAAACTGGTTGCTCTTGCAGAAGACCCGGGTTTGAATCCCAGCACCCACATGGCAGCTACAAACCGTCCTGAACTCCAGTTCCAGGGGAATCCAAAGCCCTCTTCTGACCTCCAGGGCATTGCACGACATGGGTGCATCTACCTACCTGCAGGCAATACACGCATACACATAAAACAAAAATAATAAATTTTTTTAAATCAGGGTCTAGCTACAACCCAAATATGAATCATAGCCATGAATTGATATTTGCCATTTAGTCACATATTCCTATGACTGTCCTGTTTAGGATACATCAATGTATATAGCCTTGTATCATGACAGTTTTCAATGGCTTATGGCATAGCCTCATGCTTACCAGGCTCAGAATGGCAATCCCTTGCCACCTGAAGGCAAGCAGGGTGGAAAGCCTGATAAAGGTTTAGGTTAAAGCAGGCCCAACAAAGCAGATATTAGGAGTAAAATGAGATGAAGACCAGGTTCAACCAAAAGTAAGCCCAAGTCCAAGACCCAGGCTAACCAGAATTCAAATATATCTCATGAAGATCCAACTAGCCCAAGCCCTTCACTACTCAAGACAGACTGGGTATCCTAAAGACAACTTGCCCCCACCTTGGACCTCTCCAATATCTTACAGAAAAGACTAGTACTCCCCCTGGGAAAATACTGGCCATTTCCAAAGTGAATCAGCCCTTCAGGAGGCAGAGAACTTGGCACTCCAAACCCCAAGTGGTACCACAGTGACAGGATTGGAGGTAAAGAATCCATCTTCTGAAGCTGGACATGGTAATGGATGTCATTAATCTCACCATTAGGGAGGCAAAGGCAGGTAGGTCTCTGTGAGATCAAGGCAAGCTTGTGAGTTCTAGGCCAGCTGGGGCTACAGGGAGACCCTGTCTCAAACAACAACAACAAAAAAAATGCATCTTCTGATCTTAGATAACACTGCCCTGCCTGCCCCTCGCTGTTGATCATATTTTCTAAGACAGAGTTCTTGCTATTCAGAAATGGATGCTGGGACTGGAGAGTTGGCTCAGCGGTTAAGAGCACTAACTGCTCTTGCAGAGGACCCGGGTTCAATTCCCAGCACCCACATGACAGCTACGAATTGTCCTTAACTTCAGTTCCAGGGGAATCCGAAGCCCTCTTCTGACCTCCGTGGCATTGCACGATACGGTGCACTCATATACATGCAGGCAATACACTCATACATGTAAAATAAAAATAATAAATAAAATATTTTAAAAAAAGAAATGGATGCTAAATTACATCTTTGTGTGTGTGTGTGTGTGTGTGTGTGTGTGTGTGTGTAGGTATGCAGGTAAGCATGCACACGAGTGTGCATACAGAGGCACAAGGAGGATGACAGGTATCTTCCTCTATTGCTTTCCACCTTATACTTTTAAGACAAAGTCTCTCAATTAACCAGAAACTCATCATTTTACTACACTGGCTGGCCAGCGAGCTCTAGGGATCTGCCTGTCTCTGCCCCACAACACTGGGGTTACATGTACACACACCTATGCCTGACTTTTTATGTGGGATGTTGAGGATTCAAACTCAGGTCCTCATAGTTGCAGAGCAAGTGCTCTTACCCACTGTGTGTTCATTTCCTCAGCCCCCTAAATTACCTCTTTCTTGTTGCTTGCGATTCTCAATGATGCCTGGTGTATCCACAAAAGTGACTCGTTCTAGAAGTTTGTGGGGAACCTCAATGCCAATCAGCTTCTCCAGAAAATTCTGACCAAACTTTTCCAAGGGTGAGAAGGACCGAGCACTGTCAGCAGCCATGACAATGCCCTCAATGGTTTTCAGCTTGGGCCCATGCATGAGGACAGTGAACTCAGAGGTGGTGGGCTCAGCACCTGCATGATATGGTGAGATGTGGAAAAACATCAGTCATTGCAAAACTGACTACTAAAGAGATGTTGACAAGCATGGTGTCTTGGAAAGGATTTGCCACAAGGATAACAGTTTTGCTGGCTTTTTGCTTTTTTAAATATTTTATTTATTATTTTATGTGTATGAGTGTAGTGCCTGCATATAGGTAAATGCACCTGTGTCGTGAAATGTCCATGGAGAACAGAAGAGGCTGTTGGATCCCCTGAAACTAGAGTTACAGACAGTTGTTAGCTGCCATGTGGGTGCTGGGAATCGAATCTGCGTCTTCTGCAAGAACAGTGGTTTGTTTTTTGGTTTTTTTTTTTTGGTCTTTTTGAGACAGGGTCTTCCTGTAGCTTCAGCGGTCCTGGAACTCACTATGTAGACCAGGCTGGCCTTGAACTCACAGAGATCCGCCTGCCTCTGCCTCCCGAGTGCTGGGATTAAAGGTGTGCGCCACCACGCCCAGCCTTTGCTTTTTAATTACACTAAAATGCATTATACTAAAATACTAACATAAACCACCATTTTAATAATCTTTAAATGTACAGTTGAGTGGCATTAAGTATATTGGCATTATTGTCCAACAAGTTACCTCCACTCTCCATTTCCAGAACTTTATCATCTCCCCATGCTGAAACTCTGTTTCCATTAAACACTACCTCTCCATCTTCATCACCTGACAACCTCTGTCCTCTTTCTGTCTCTATGAATTTTCCCTACTGTGATACCGCATATGAGTAGAATAATATAATAGTTGTCCTTTTGTTCCTGGCTTGTTTTACTTAGCATATTGTTTTCAAGGTTTATCCACGTTGTAGCAAAGATATGCCTAATGCATTCTAGCAGCATGTATTATTCATTTCTGTCTCTCTGTGTATGCCTGTGTGCACATGTGCATAATGTGTGAGTTTTTGTCTGTATGTGAGTGCTGGCACATATCTGTCACTACATAAATGTGCCACAGCACAGGGGTAGAGGTCAGAGGACAATCTTAGTGTCAGTCCTCACCTTCCACTTATTTGAGACAGGGTGTCTCTTGTTCACTGCTGCATAAGCCAGGCAAGATGGCCTACAAGCTTCTAGGGACTTTCCTGTCTCCTTCCATCTCCCCATAGAAGCACTGGGATTACAGAGACATGTGCTATTGTGTCCAGCTTTTACATGGGTTCTGGGAATCTGAATTCAAGTTCTCAGGTTTGTGTAGCTAGCACTTTACCACTGAGCCATCTCCCCAGTTCTGTGCCATTCCTTTTTTTTTAATGTTATTTGTTTTTAATTTTATGTGTATGCATGTATTGCCTGTATGTAGGTAAGTGCACCCATGTCGTGCAATGCCCGCGGAGGTCAGAAGAGGCTGTTGGATCCCCTGGAACTGGAGTTATAGACAGTTGTTGGCTGCCATGTGTGTGCTGGGATTCGAACCCAGGTCTTCTGCAAGAACAACCAGTGTTCTTAACCACTGAGCCATCTCTCCAGCCCCCTGTATCATTCCTTTCTAAAGCTAACATTCCACTGTATGTACAGACATTAGCTATCCATTCATCCATCAGTGGACATTTGAGTTGTTTCTACTTAGTGGATTTTGTGACTAATGCTGCTAGGAATGTAGTGAAGCTACTGACTTCTTGCATGTGGTTTTCATTATTATTAAAGGCTTCAAATATTGTAATTGTTCATCGTGCTTTCACAATTGACATTCAATTGGGAAGTGACATTTTCACAATTGACATATTAGGAATCACCCCACCTAATAAAATTTCACACCTGTGTAGAGCTGGTAGCGAGTATCTTCCAACCCAAGGAGGTAGTTTATCATGGTGGATTTACCAACACTCCACGGTCCCAGGAACAACACCATTGGCTTGGAAGTAATCTCTCCATCTGTGGACAACAGGAATTAGAAACAGAAGTGAACTAACAACAGTTCTTCCTATAGGAGCAGTACTGTTCTTCAAAGCACTCTGCATCACCCACTGACATCCAGTTTGGTTGTGGGATTCTATGTAGATCAAACAGTATGCAGCTGTCAGTGGCACTGTTCTTGCTCTACAAAAAGCACTTACTCAGAAAATGCCAGAAATTATTGTTTTGACCTTTTCTAGGTCCTTGGCACATCTGCCTGCACCTGCACCAGGAGGATCTAAGTGAATTCATTAATACACACTGGCTCAGCACTCATGCTGGGTACAGTCTCCTGGCTAAATCTGGAGAAGAGTGGTCCATAAAAAAGGAGGATGTAGCTTCCACATGGAGAGAAGTTGAATTTTGCTGCCTGGATCAATAACAGAGAAGAAAGGACATAGACGAAGCATACACAATGTTGGACTATCTGAACTTTAGGTCCTCCCTGTGCACAGCTCTGCAGCTTTCCTCTTCACTGTGACTCTTCAAATATCCACCTCAAACTCATATTAGTCTTATATATTCCCCTGCAAAGTCCATGACAAATTTTACAGTGTCTGAGACCAAACACTGAAAACAGAATCCTTAGGTTCTTGGCTCCATCACCAAGGTTCTCCCAGAGGCCATGCTGGACGGCGTACCCTGCCTGGGCTACTCAACCTGAAAAAAAACAGATTCTCTAGTGTTTTCAAAAGTAAGGATAGGGGCCTAGCAAGGATAGCTCAATGGCAGAACACTTGTATAGCATGTGTGAGGCCCTGGGTTCAATCCCTAGTACTACAAAAATATAAAACAAAAACAGGGACAAGGAGAGGAGGTATGAGCCTTTGGACAAGGGATGTGATCTGTCTTATTGTCAGTTATTTTCTGAGCTGCCAACACTAAATAATTGAGCACGTGAGTGCACCAGACCTTTGTCTTCCTAAGCCTACTGATGGTCCTCAAAATATAGGCCACTTTTCAAATTTCTCTTTCATGTATGTCTTAGACTTTTGTATAATGCTTTGACTCAAAAGTCAGAAGTAGGTCAGGTATGGTTGTGCACACCTTCATCCCAGTACTCAGGAGGCAGAGGCAGGTGAATCTCTGTCAACTCAAGGGCAGTTTGGTTTACATAGAAAGTTCCAGACCAGCCAGGGTTACACAATGAGACTCTGTCTCAAAGAAAAAAACATCAAATCATAAGTACAAAAAGACTCAGTCTGTCTGGACTATAACATCCTCTCTCTGATAGGTAACCAGTGCTAATTTCTCTTCAATTTTTTTTTTCTTTTGAGATCAGGTCTTTCTATGTTGCCCAGGCTGGTCTCAAAGTCCTGGGCTCAAATGATTCTCCTTCCTCAGCCTCCAGAGTAGCTGGAACTAAACATATGTGTCACTACATTGGATACCAGTGCTCGTTTCTGATATATTGTTTCAACTATCTTAATATACATGCAATGTTATAGATACCATTTTCTTCATCTTTTCTGTACAAAAAGTACAATATATTTCCATTTCTGAGCCTGGCTTTTTGATGTACTGATTTTGCTTCACCCCAGTGAAGTCATAAATGGTGAGCACATATGCATTGCCTAAAATCATACCATGGCCTGGCCCCTTCCTCCTGCCTGTAAATACACAGGAGAGGCCCTCATCTGGTCTGCCAGTGGGATGGATAAGCAGGCTAAGAGGGTGGCAGGTATGCCCAGTTATAGCTAGAGAGTTCACAAAAAGCCAATCCTGGACCAGCATGTCAGGACTGCCAGGTGCTTCTGTTCTAACTCTCCACAGCAGGGGGCCTCATGGGCATATGTGGGAGGCTAGCAATGAGCCTGAGGAATAGGAGGTCATACAGGAAACTGGCAAAGGATTAAGACAGAGAAGCCAAATCCACAAAGGGAGGTCAGGAACCAGGAACATGGGCCCTCCTTGCAAAGCACCAATCCTGGGGCAGCTGGCAAGCTCCTAGCCATGAGGCTTGAAGTCTGGAGTTTCCCTAGGGGACTATGCTACTCTTGGTGTTAGAGTGGAGAAAGAAGGTAAGTACAGAAGATGAAAGCCATTTGGAGACAGACTCTGTAACCTCTTACATCAGGTCTGCCTGTCTTCTAAAAAGCAGAAGAGGACAATGAGCTCTTAGGCTTTAAAAACTGTATAAGAACTCATAAAATAAGGTATTCCCTGGAAAAAGAAACAGAGAGTCACAGTCCTGATGGCTGCTATGTGGCCAGGGCAATCAGTACTTCTTGGGCACTGGGTTCTTCTTTCCACAAAGTAGGAATAGATACACCCTGAGATCCCCTATCTATGACAGCCATTGGGATAATATGAAAATAGCCAAGTAACACAGGGCAAGATCTGTGATGTCACTCACAATTAAAACAAGGGCTGGGGGTATAACTCAGTGGTAGAGCACTTGCCTAGGATGCTCAAGGCCCTGGGTTCCATCCCCAGAACTGAAAAGAAAAACAAACATTATGAAAGCTTTAAATAACAGTAGCTGGGGGGTAGGTCAGTGATAGAGTACTTTCTTAGCATGTCTGAAGCCCAGAGCTATATTCACAGCACTGCACTGCAAAGATGAGCAATACTGCTTAGAATAGTAAATTGTTCTTGTGAGTACAAATTGTAATATTTGAAGGAAATTTGGTAACAATGATCAAAATGTCTGATTCACCAGGACATAGTGGCACATGCCTTTAATCCTAGGACTCACTCAGAAGACAGAGGCAGGCCAATTTCTGTGTGTTTGAGGCCAGCCTGCTCTACATAGTAAGCTCCAGGCCACCTAGAGCTACATCCAGAGACCCTGGCTCAAAAAAAATTTTTTTTAATTATTTAATAACCACATGATTAGAAGCATTTCATTACAGCATTAACATATTCAATAACAATTTCCAGAGCAAAGATGCTTCTCTTTCAAAATTAGCTGTAAATTTTGAGGTTCACAGTTAAATTAATACAGTTATACAATATACAATATTGAACTCAGTATAACCCTTATAAGACATAAAATTGAATGAGGTTTTAACTGTGACCCTCAAAATTTACAGCCAATTTTGAAAGAGAAGCATCTTTCAAAAGTGGCTATAAAATTTTAGGTTCACAGTTGAATTAATACAGTTATACAATATTGAACTCAGTATAACCCTTATAAGACATAAAATTGAATGAGGTTTTAACTGTGACCCTCAAAATTTACATAGTTAAAAATTAATGAACAAGAAATTAAAGAGACTGCGCTGCAATTAAGTTCAAAAAAAATTTTAATGGTTAATTCTAATGTTCTGCTTAAAAAGAAAAACAAGGTCTACAAATATATGTGTAGTGTTTGGATGTTTTTATTTTGTATTGAGACAGGGTTTCACTCTCAAGCCTAAGCTGGCCTACAACTCATTCTGGAGCCCAGCTGGCCTTAAATTCTCAGTCATCCTCCTGCCTCAGCTTTCTAAGTGATAGAATTATAGGAATGAACCACCATGCCTCACTTTGGAACATTTTTTTAAAAATTAACATTTATTTATTTCATAGGTGTTTGCATGATGTGTCTGTATATGTGTGGGCAAGCATAGCCATAGCATACATGTGGAGGTCAAAGGACAACTTGCAAGAGTAGTTCTCTCTTTCTACCATGTGGGTTCCAGGGATTGAACCCAGGTCATCAGTCTTAGTAGCAAGTGCCTTTACCCACTGAGCTATCTCACTAGCCCCTGGAACATTTTTTTAAAGATGGGAAATGGAAAGCACCTATTATCCCTCAGGAATTGGAGCTGTTGTACAGAGCCTGATACAGTCACAGAAGACAGGACCATGTGGCCTGAAGAAAAGATAAAGAAGAGCTGCACAGGTATACACATAAATGTACATGTATATAGATACATATATAAACACATGTGCATATTTGGCATACTATGACCCCATGTATGAAAAGAAAAAGACATGTCTATGTTCATAGATGCAGAGTAAATGTCTGGAAGCATCTGTCACATCCTTGTACAATTCTGAGCACTATGACAAGAAACTGTGACAATGGATAACTCTGGGCATAGAATTAAATAAGGTGGAGATCAAGAAAGGGATTTTTCTTTTATTTGGGTGTGTATCATTTTGTTGTAACAGGGTCTTGCCATGTAGTAGCCTGGAGCTCACTATGTAGCCTAGACTGGCCTCAGACTTACAATCCTCCGGCATCTGTCTCCCAAGTGCTAGGATTATAGGCGTGTGCTACCATGACTAGCTTTATTTTTCAAATTATATTATTCTGCATTATTTGAAAAAATTGAAATAAGTATGTCTTACATTTATTATTTTGAAATCAATTTCTAAAAGAATCCCCGGCTGGAGCTGGAGAGATGACTCAGCAGTTAAGAACACTGGTTGTTCTTGCGGAAGACCTGGATTGGAATCCCCGCACCCACATGGCAGCTAACAACTGTCCATAACTCCAGTCCCAGGGGATCCAACAGCCTCTTCTGACCTCCGCAGGCATTGCATAACACGGGTTCACTTACCTACATGCAGGCAATACACACATAAAATAAAAATAATAAATTAAAAAAAAAATTAAAGTTAAAAAAAAAAGAATCCACAGCCCTATCTGGGTGTGGTAGCACATGTATTTAATCCTAGCACTTAGAAAGCTGAGACAAGAGGTTCTCAAGTTCAAGAAGTTCAAGGCCAGCCTGAGCTGCTACGTAGTAAGAGCTTGTCTCAAAAACGAAAACAAAAACAAACAAAAAAAAAAACAGGCCCAAGGGAAGCTGCTCTGGAGGAATAATGAGGCAGAGAGGAATCCAAACCAAAAGGGCTCAGACACCATCCCCATGTAAATAGGGGGCTCTCCTGAACCCAGAAGGGATCAGATACCACTACCTGAATCAGAAGTGCTTAGTAATGAAATGCTTTCTGTCAAACAGAGTACTGAGCACTCTGTGAAAGGGTACTTCCCAGAATTGAGTTTCTCTTCTGTTCTACTCCTCAGGAAAGCTCAGCCCCCGGAGTCCTAATGTATATCATACATGGAGCTTGTGAACAACCAGGGAAGTGTGAGTAGGTCAAAGGTGCAGTGCCCAATTCTGGGTCGTGGTGCTATACCTGTGATTTCATGCTGTCGAAGTTCATTGTATTTATAAGACTGCTCCAGGGGCTTGATGGATGTGTGGTAGATCTTTCGAAGTCGCTGTAGCACCGCTGGGGACAGAGAGGAGCAAAAAGAGAGCATCAGCCCAGGCTGCTCCTCACTGTGAAACAATCTCCTACCCCAAGAGATTCTATCCCAGCCTGGGGAGGAACAAGAGCCATTGACAGCCCACAGACTGATCTGCCTGTGTTTGGGAAGAAGCTGGTCCCTAGCCTACCCTCAGACTTCTCAGCCCAAAAGCATTTGTTACCCAACCTACAAAGCCTCCAGAGCTATTAAAACAACAACAACAACAACAACAACAAAACACTAATTCTTGGGGAGGGATATGGCTCAGTTAGTATAAGCTTGCCTAGCATGCACAAAGCCCTAAATTCAATCCTTACCACCATTTCATTAAAAAGGTGTGGTGGTGCGTGCCTGCAATCTCCATTAGAGAGGTAGAGGCAGGAGGATCAGGAGCTTAAGGTTATCCTCTACTACATAGGAAGTCTGAAGCCAACCTGGGCTATATGAGACACTATCTCAAAAAATTAAACTCCTAATACTGGGGCTAGAGAGATGGCTCAGTGGTTAAGAGCACTTAGTGCTCTTGCTGAGGACCCAAGTTTGGTTCTCAGCACCCACACCAGGCAGCTCACAATGCCTGTAACTTCAGTTCTAGGGATCTGATACCTCTGGCCTCTGTAGGCACTGAACTCACATGAACATACTCACACACAGACACATACACATAATTTCAAATAGTAAAAATAAATACTCCCGGGGCTGGAGAGATAGCTCAGTGGTTAAGAACCTGACTGTTCTTGCAGAAGACCCAGGTTCAAATCCCAGCACCCACATGACAGCTAACAACGGTCCATAACTCCAGTTCCAGGGACTCTGACAATCTCTCCTTACCATCTCACACAAGTTCAAAGGTCAGGAAGGCCAAGCAACTGGTTCAGGATTACACAATCAGGAACACAATGTCTGGATTTCACCCCACACTGGCTTACTCATATATCTATAACTTCTTCCATCAATCTAAGTGAACACCATCAGAGAAAAAAAGGATCACTATGACAGGAAAAAGGAGTTAAGGGATATGGGGAATGCAAGAAAAGCAAGGGTAAAAGCTCAAGGCAAGTCCCAGGAATATAAATCCAATCAAGAAGGGAAACTTATGGTACTTCTTTGGTGGAACGATATCTGTTCAGGATATAAATCAGATACATGTATACCATTTTTATAACAGTATCGTTTACAATATCCAAAAGCTGGAAATAACCCAAATGTCTATCAACAGATGAATGGATAAGCAAAATGTAGTCTATGCAGACAGTGGACTATTATGAAGCCATAAAAATAAATGAGACTGGGCTGGAGAGATGGCTCAGCGGTTAAGAACACTGGCTGTTCTTGCAGAAGACCTGGGTTCGAATCCCAGCACCCACATGGCAGCTTACAACTGACCGCAACTCCAGTCCCAGGGGATTCAATGGCCTCTTCTGACCTCCGCGGGCATTGTACGACATGGGTGCATTTACCTACATGCAGGCAATACACATAGACACATAAAATAAAAATAATAAATAAAATATATATTTTGGGGGGGTCTTTTTGAGACAGGGTCTCCCTTTAGCCCCAGCTGTCCTAGAACTCACTATGTAGACCAGGCTAGCCTTGAACTCACAGAGATCCGCCTGCCTCTGCCTCCCAAGTGCTGGGATTAAAGGCATGTGCCACCATGCCCAGCCAATAAATAAAATATTTTAAATAAATAAATAAATAAATACTCTCTTCCATCCTTAACTAATAGTGTGTCTGGAAACATTAAGTTGGTCTATAGCCTAACTGAAAACTGTTTCCTTGAGAGACAAGAATCCCATCTCTTTGTCTCTGTTTGTGCTACCCTGGGCCAAGGCAGTAACAAGGCTAGGCGTCCAGTGGGCCCTCAGCATGACCTCCCTTGTCCTCACTTATCATTGCAAATCCAGTGCTCCTGGGAGGATTCAGAAACCTGGGAAACCAGAAACCTGGGGTACAACTGAGAGCTACAGCGTGTGCAGCAGGAGATGTGAGTGTGGAAGCAAAAACCTGACTAGGCCTTGCTCTGCCACATCTGCTGTGCCAAGAGCAAATCGCTATAGTACTCTGAGCTTGGCTAGCTAATCAGTTAAGAGAGGATAACAAGCCCCACTGAAATCTTAGGTCATTAGAAGAATGAGATTTTACAAAACAGACATAAAAGAGCTTTGTAAACTAAAAATCAAAACAAATGGGATGAATTCTTATTAACTGTCCTCCCTTCCAGAGCACAGGGGCCAGTGCAACCTACAGGTGGCAGCCCTGGAATTCACCTCTGCTCTGACACTGGTCCCTCTACTTGTCCCTCCTCTCTACCCCATTCCCTGAAAGTCTTGGCCTTATTCACAAAGCTACCTCACACAGTTCTCTGTCTCCAGAGTTCTATTCCCTGTAGTCCCATCTGGCCTCAGAGATAACAGACCTCTGGTTCCCTGGATCCCAGTTCTCTGAGACTCTACCTGACTGCCAGCTACAGGGCTGTCCTAGCCCAGCTCCATTCCCCAGGTACCTGAGTAATCATCAGCTGGCTTTTCCTCATTCAGCATCAGGGTTTTCTCAATGTGGGAGCGGTCCCTCAGTGGGGCTTCTTCATTCACATCCTCTGTGTCTTCTGGGGACAGAAGCAGACAATGGGAAGTCAGGGCAAAGCTAAGCCAGTTTAGCTCTAAGTGTCACAAAGATGGACCAAGGATAAAACTCAAGTAGGTGCTGAGCAAAGTTGCCAAGTTGAATGGATCTGAATTCTGGAATTTGAAAATGTAAACTTAACTTTAAGGGCCATGATTTGTGCATGTGTTCATGTGTATGCAAGTGCACGTGTGTGCAATAGTATGTGTGTAAGTACCTATGGAGGCCAGAGGTCAACCTCAGATGTCATTCTTCACCTTTTTCTTTAGTCTTTTGACAAGGTCTCTCACTGGAACTTGGAGCTCACCAATTAGGATAGACTGGCTGGCCAGTGAACCCCAAAGATCTATCTCTGCTCCCCAGTGCTGGAATTGTAAGTGCACACCACCACACCTAGCTTTATTTTTTTTTTTGTCTTTTTTTTTTTGAGACAGGGTCTCCCTGTAGCCCCAGCTGTCCTGGAACTCACTATGTAGACCAGGCTGGCCTTGAACTCACAGAGATCCACCTGCCTCTGCCTCCCAAGTGCTGGGATCAAAGGTGTGCACCACCATGCCCTTGCTTTTTTATGTGGGTTCTGAGGATCAATCTCCAATTCCCACACTTGTGCAGCAAGCATTTTACCAACTGAACTATCACCTTAGCCCTGTCTATTTATTCAATAAAAATATATTGAGTGAGCATGGAAATTGGTGGCACACATCTGTAGTCTTAGAACTTAAGAGGCCAAGACAAGAGAATTACAAGTTTCAGGCCAGCCTGGGCTACACAGCAAGACCTTGTTTCAAAAAAAAAGAAAAAAAAATGTGTTGAGCACCTATCATATAACAAGTGCCAAGTACTACATTGGCAACACAGTAGCATCCACATAGGCACAGCTTCTGCCCTTAGGGAGTTGCCCTACAGCTTATTGGGAGAGAGTTGATAAATGATCTTTAAAATAGGTGATAATTCATGGCAGCTAACAACTGTCAGTAACTCCAGTTCCAGGGGATCTGCCAGCCTCTTCTGTCCTCTGTGGGCATTGCATGACACAGGTGTACTTACCCACATGCAGGCAATACACACATACACTTAAAAAATAAAATAGGTAATAATTTTGAGCAATGAGAAGGCTACAGCAGCTCTGAGTGCCTAAGATGACAGGGCTGAGACTACTTCCTGAACTGAGCTCCTGATCAGGAGTCAGGAGCATAGTTTTATTTCTTTTCTCTTTTATTTTTATTTTATGTGTATGAGTGTTTTTGCCTGTGTGTACATAAGTACACCATGTGTGTGCAGTGCCCACAGAGGCCAGAAGAGGGTGTTAGCTCCCCTGGAATTGGAGTTACAGGCAGTTGTTAGCCACCATGTGGGTGATAGGAAGTGAATCTGGGTCCTCTGTCCAGTGCTCTTAACTGCTGAGCCATCTCTCCAGCCCAGGAGCATAGTTTTCTCTGATGGGCCACATAGCAAGCAGGAAGAGGTGTGGCCAGGCACAGAGATGGAGGACTGGGTGCTCCAGGAGCTAACTAGACATCCTAAAAGACTACCTCAAAGGTTTGCATTTTATTCCAGGGTAATGGGAGCCACTGAGCGATTACACAAATGTAATCAACTGAATGAGCATCTTATCAGGATGACAGTGATGGGGCTGATGGGAGAATGGGTGGTAGAAGGAACTGCTGCTGGTGGGAAGTGAAGAGGAGGGTAGCTGACTTGTTGACCAAGCAAACAAGGTGTCCAGGCCTCTAAGGCTATCCATTTCTAGCCAGGATGCCTATTCAGAGGATCTTAGATTAGGAGAGTATACACTTAGGCCTGTGGGATAGAGGGAGGCCAGTATCAGTGTGCCTCATACATCTCAGGGAATCAAACCAAGGTAGTCCAGATCCAAAATAGGGAGGACAGGGAAAGGGAAAGAGCTTAGAGCTTACAGAGAGCACAAGTTCATAAAGAATATGTACATTAAGTTCTGCAAGAAGCTGCATATAATGATGCGTGCCTGTAATTCCATAGCATTCTGGAGGCTGAGGCAGGAAGATCAGGAGCTCAAGGCCACTTTTTGACTATTACATAACAAGTTCAAGGTCAGCCGGGAATACATAAACCCCTGTCCCAAAGGGGTAAAATGACTTTAAGGAATCTGAGGGGAAGCCAGCTGGGAAAGTGACATGACCCCAGCTTCTGCCCTTAATCCAGCTTCTGTTCTGTCCACACATGTACTACATGAGGTCTACAGATCCTGACCATGCCTCCCCTAATGCTGCCCAATAGTTCAGCCCTTTCCCCCACTCCCCTATCCTCTGAGGGCTGTTCTGCTCTAGAGGAACATTTGAAGGATATTGGTAGTTGCAGTCAGCCTGTTCTCATACCACAACCCTAACCCTTTGATCCCAATTTTTTACACCTCTTATGGGAAGTCTTCAAGAGAAGACACTGGTCCTGGCCCACAACATAGGTACCCTATGGTTCCCAAGTTGCCCTACCAACTCCCTATACCTCCCTCTACCAGCCAATCTTAGGGTTCTAAACCTGCCATCAGTCTCCTTGTTCCCCTGTCCTTAAGACTAGTCCATATTTTAAAACACCTAGCAGCCCTAAAGAAGAGCCTCCTAGGTCCTGACTCAGAAATAGCCAGGTCCCTTTGGACCCTCTGCTAGAGTCCTCCACATTGAACTAAGTGGCTAAGGAGCTGCCTAAGTGGACTCCCTGGGCTCTGCCTGGCAAACCCAGAACTAACCAGAGGCTCGCCCACCCACCCTGTCCCGTAACATACAAGACTTCCATGAGGAATATGGCTGCCTATGGTTCTGGGGTTGCTGTAAGGAATTAATTCCTACCCTGAGGAGCAATTACAGGATTCCCTCTCCCTTGTTGTCCCTCTTTGGGCTCCTCTGCCTCTGTGTCCTGGGTCTTGCCACCCTCAGACCCTGTGTTCAAATCTTCCACATCAAGCTGGGCCCCTTCCTCATGTTCTTTCTGTGGCTCCCCAGCATCCCCAGAGGTGCCTCCCTCTTCTTCTGCACTAGCTCCATCGCCGCTGTCTTCTCCAGACTCTTCGGATGAAACTCCTTCCTCCTCACTTGCACTTTCTTTACCACTCTCTTCTTCAGAGGCCTCATCCAGGCCATCTTCAGGCATCCCTGGCACCTGGCCCTCGGGAGGGTGATCTTCCTCTGTCTCCCCAGCCCTGGAACTCTGAGCACCCCCAGACTCTTCACTGGCCTCTGTGGCTGAGCCAGCCCCCTGGCCTAAGCTGGGCTGCCCCTGGGCCTCAGCCTCCTCCCCAACTTCTATATCTACCTCAGCCTTTGATTCTTCTCCAGCAGATATGGCATCAGCAGCTGTATCTAGCTCTGTGGACTGGCGATCCGGTCCGGGGCTGGCCTCACCATCTGTGGGAGAGGCACGGACCTGGAGTTGGTCTACTGCCCCTTCCTCACCTTCTTCCTCTACCTCTACTCCAGGAGACCCAGTGTCAGAGGCTGCATCAAGCTCTGTGTGATGGTGGTCAGGATCTGGGATGGCTTCATCATCTGACTGCAAGGCATTATCCTGTGGCTGGGGCTGGTCCTCCATTCCCTCCCTGGCTCCTACAGCCAGGTCAGCCTCTGACTTATCTCCAGCAAATGTGGCATCCTGAACTCCATCTAGCTCTGTGGGCTGTTGATCAGGCACTCTGCTGCCCTCACCTTCTTCCTCCAGCATGTAGACCTCTTTACCCTCTATGCAAGGAGAGGCCTGGGTGGCTTCAGGTTCTGCTGATCCTGCTGCTGCTACTTGCACAGGGATATCTCCTAGGATCCCCTGGGCTTCCTTAGGGACCTCACTACTCTCCTTCCTACCCACTGCCCCCTCTGTTGGGAGCCCCAGCTCAGCCTCCTCCTGACTTAGCTCACCCCCAGCACTAAACTCTAGCCTCTCCTCCTCCACTGGCCCCTCAACCCCTCCTGAAGGAAGGGTGTCTGCTCCTGGTGGACCCTCCCCTTCCACCCCAGGCCCCAAAGCATCCCCAGGTAGAGCTGACTGTGCAGCTGAGGTATTGAACAGGCTGGCTTCAGGCTCGGAGCCCTGGCCGGTGACAGTGGAAGGGGCCCCTGCAGTGGTCTGCTCCAAGCTCTCAGCCTCCCTGCCGTCTGGGTAGTGAAGGAGCAGGCTCTTGTCTCCAGGGGCCGCATCTGCATAAAGCGCCCTTTCTTTCTCCTCTAGACTCGTGTCTCCAGCAGAGAAATGATTCTCCAACAAATTGTCAACATCTTCCGTGCCACCCGAAGCAGGGACTTGCAGTTCTAAATGATTAGAACATGATTGGTCAGTTATGAACTCTGTGAGGGCTGGCACTTGCTCTGCTTCTCAAGTGTCTACATCAATCTAGCTCTGTCTCCCGGGAGCATGGCCTGTCCCTGGTGTCCAGTGTTACACTTCTCACCCTGGGTCTTCTCAATTGCCTGCTTCCCTCCCAGGCTATGGAGACCACAGACTAGGGAGTTAAAGGACTGACCTGCTGTCCATGACTGAGAGAGTTAGTGGCTGTACTAACCTGAGAGTCTCCAAACCCTGACCCTGACCTTCAAGTCTTCCCACTAGTTCCTGATGAGTACATATGGATGGAAACTTGGGTGAGCCCTTCCAGTCCTTCCTCAACTTTGCAAAGGGCACGTGCCACCTGGCTTCCGAGGAGATGCTTCCAGGACAGGACAAATGCTCGAGCATTCCATTCCTTCTCAGTTCCTAGAGTCATTAACCAGAATGCTTTTTATATTGCTATCAGCAAAGGGGTGAAAACAGGTGTTTGCAGGCCAGATAATCTTATGTTACAAGGCAAAGTACTTAGGAGATTACTTGTGGCTCTCAGCCCTATTAAGTCACACATCTAGCCCTGTCCCCTTAAGGGCAGGTATTTGCTGGCCTCCCTACCTCAGAATAGAGGGAACAGTACCTGAGGAGGAGATATCCAAAACGGGCAGGGCCTTGGCATCCCTGTGGCCTCAGCCAACCCCTTATGGAGGGATACCTTTCTAAGGGCCTGCAGTTTTACCCAAAGAACAGAGGGCACAGGAAGAACACAGCAGGAGAGCAACCAGGGAAACAGTCTGTGCCAGAGACTGCCACCAAGGGTCAAGTTGGGTATTTTTGGAAAATGGGGTGGGAAGTGAGGCTTTTATCTATCTCTTCTGCCTCTCCCTCCTGGACTGGGATCTGTTAAGGAGGAGGCCTTCAGGGTAGACTGTGCAAGCTTGTGGGAAGGGATGGACCCCAGGTTCCCTGCTTTGGTGTGGCTGAGATAGCCCCTTGATTCTGAAGACCTCTTTCTCTACTTTTCTATTGTGCAAAGACACCCTCTCCCAGGCAAAGCCTGGTGCTCCCAATTCTGCCTTCTATGAAGTAAAGCCTTTCTTTCTTGGGGTACACCCCATCCACCCCACCCGTGCTTGCCAGTTCTCAGAAAGTAGGGGCAGTCTGCATCAACCAGGAATGGGTGTTTTCTCACTAGTTCCCACAGGCTGGGAAGCTCTGGGGCATTTTAGTATAAAGGAGCCCTATATACAAATGTATAAAACTTTACCCCAAGCAGATTAATATGCAGAGCCACATTTAAGTACCCTCATTCCTATCAGGCAGATTTTAGATCCAAATTAGTGATGGTCTCTGTCTTGCCACAGACACATGGTCACCAGGTGGTTAAGGGGTGACTGGAACCCAGAATGGCCAACTCCTAGTCCATGATATATTCAGAACCTTCTTGTGGGGACCCCAGCCCCCAACTACATATACCCTCTCTCCAGGCTTATGCTCCTGGCTCCTGGATGTGTCTTGATTCTGTGTTCCCAGGGCCAGTAAAAATTCCTGGTCCCTTGATCATGGTGGGATGGGAAGCTAAATGTTACTTGCCCTGATTCCTTCCCTGCTTTTCTAGCTCTACAGCCCCTACCCAAGAAGAATCCACAAAAGGAACTTGGTTTAACCTAAGGAAAATGACAGTCCTCTGAGAAGTAAGATGTAGAAATACATCTAATATGAGATATATTTGTATAATTATTTACTATGCCAGGCAATAAAAAATATTAATCTCACTGAATTTCTTTAGTCTTACTTGTTTCTAGAAAGAATTGCTTGTATTTGTTTTACAGGTGAGAAGACTGAAACTGAGGGCCTTACCAGTGTCATATGCCTAGTTTATTGACTCACGACCTTTGATTCTGAACTGGAAAAGCCATTGCCTAACCTCTGAGCAGGGTCATCACTACTCAAAGTGTGGCCCAGAGACCAGCTACCTCAGCATCACCTGAGAGCTTTCTGGAAATGCCTATTTCAGGTACCAGCTGGGACCCACTAACCAATCCTTATTTAACAAGATGCCCCAGGTGGTTAATTTATGTGACCTTTTGAGAGGCACTGGTCTACACCACCCATAAAACTTCCTCTGCTATAGTTCTCAACACTTTGTTCTTAGTCCCCTATTTTCTCCCCTTCCTTAATGGTTCTGATTTAAATAACTGAGGATGCAGCCCTAGCAACAACAAAAAAATCTTCAAGACCTCAGAGGATAAAGGTACTTGCTCTCAAGCTTGACAACCTTTGTTCAGTCCCTAGTTTTCCTGGTGGAAGGTGAGAACTGCCTGCCACACGTTCACAAGTTGTCCTGTAATGCATGTGCATATGTGTGCACACACACACAAACAAATATTTTTTTAAATCTTCAATAATTCCAATACACAAAGTTGCAAAGTAGTGCAATCTCCAAGACAAATAGTTCCAAGCGGGGTTTGGTCGCCCACATTTTTAATCTCAGCACTTGGGAGGCAGAGGCAGGCAGATCTCTGTGAGATAGAGGTCAGCCTGATCTACATAGTGAGTTCCAGACCAGCTGGGACTTCAGGGAGACCCTGTCTCAAAAAAAAAAAAAAATAGGGAGCTGGAGAGATGGCTCAGAGGTTAAGAACACTTCCTACTTTTGCAGAGGATCTGGGTTTAGTTCCTAGCACCCACAAGGCAGCTCATAACCATGTGTAAATCCAGTTCTGAGGGGTCCAGACACCGTCTTCTGGCCTCCACAGGCAATGTACACACTGGTGAACTTACATACATGCAGGCAAAATACTCATACACATAAAATTAAAATAAATTTAAACTTTTTAATTAAAAAATAATTTAAAAAAACAGCTCTGACTCCAAAGCTTCTGCTCCCAGCCCCTCCCGATTGGATCCTCACCATTGGATCCTCACTGGGAAATCCAAAATTGGGGTGGGTCTCCAAAGCCTGGTATCTTCCCTTGGAACAGCAGTGGTTTAGGCTTTTCCTCTGGAAAATCTAGTTCTTTCCACAGGTCCCTGTTGTCCTATGATGATGGTGGTGTCCATGATGATAAAGATGATGATGGAGGCTGCAGAGATGGCTCAGGGGTTAAGAGCACTGGCTGCTCTTGCAGAGGACCCAGGTTTGATTCCCAGCACCCATATGGCAGCTAAAAAGCATCCATAATTCCAATTCCAGGGGCTCCAATGCCCTCTTCTGACCTCCTTGGGCATTGCATGACACCAGTGCACTTTCATACATCAGTCAATATACTCATACACATAAAATAAAAATAATAAATAAAAATTTCTTTAAAAGATGATAATGTTATGATGATGATGATGACAGTGGTGGTGATAATGTTGATGATGATGGAAGTGGAGATTATGGTGATGCTGCTGCTGACGACAATGGTGGTAGTGATGTTATTGAGCTTAATAGATTCTAGGTTTGATTTCAGTCTCTGGTGAGAGTGAGAGGCCTGCATCATCCAAAGGGACATGAGGAGCCAGATGTTAGGGTGTTATTGTGATCTTCATACTGCTGTGTATTTCCACTTCCAGGCACTGGACTGTATGTATATGCATTTATATTCCATTCCATCCTTGATTTTTACATCTTAGAGCTAAGTTGCCACTGATCCTCTACTAAGCAGTTTGGAATGAAAACAACTGATGCCCTCTGACCTTCCTTCTCAAGCTAAAAGTAACTGCTCTGTTAGAAAGTCTCTCAATGAAACTAGCTGTCCTATAGGGCCCCCTAGAGCTCGACTCCAGGAAACACTGGACACAAGTCTGTCATGAAAGGCACATAGGATACTCAGAGACTTAGTTACACTCAGCTTAGTTCCCTAAGATCCTTCCCTCCCTAGCTTCTGCTCAGAGCCCCTGTTGGTGCACAGAGCAGGAGGTATGGAAAGACACGGAGGATCCCAGGTGAGCTAAGTTCTGGTGAAATAAATTTGGTTCCATCCCAGGACATGAAGTATCACACTTTATGAACTGCTGCCAGCATAGCCATCTCAGACCTGGCTAGACTTGACCACTGACAGCAGGGCACATGAATAGCAGGTCCCAGCTCATCTCCCAAAGAACCATGGAAGGGCTGAGCACCTGACAAGCTGGGCCCAAGCTCCACTCACACCCAGCTAGAGCTTAACACAAGGTAGTGCTGCCTCTCCCCCGCCCCACCATCGTCCTCTTAGGGATCCAGACTGTTAACTCTTCTACCTGCCCCACATTCCCAGCCATAGCCCCCAGATACTTCTTAGTTCCTTTTTTTTCTCTCCACTTCAAGTACCCTGACTTAGTTTCCTTTGCTCCTCCCTTGTTCCATAGCACTTTCCATGGACTCAAAGAGTTGATGAGTTGCCAAGGGCCTATGAGTCCAGCTGAAAAGGAGGGGCTTAAAGACTTGCCAGAGGACAAGGTCAGGCTGGGACAGATGTCTGTGGCCTCCAGTCTAGTGTTTTCTCTGCACCTCAATGGTTTACCTGCTAGGGTTCCCAAAGTACTTAAGGGAATGGAGACAATGTCTGGGTGTAATCCCTCCTTAATATTCTTTGCCTCCTTGGATCTATCTGCTCCACTGTTTAGAGAGGAAGAGTGGAAGAAGACTGACAATCACAGCTCCTTTTCTTGCCTCTGTGGCATTTTGCTGATCCACAGGCGCAAAGCTCTGAGCTAGATCCTACCTATCCCTTAGGGCTCCAAGACAATTTGGGTCTTTATTCTTTGATACCCCTTACAGCCCTCTCAGGCAGAAAAGGAAAGAATTGTCTCTCTCTTGAATTGAGGAAGTAGACACTGGACATGTAAGACATTTGCTTAAAAATCCATTCCAGTCCCAGCACTTGGGAGGCAGAGGCAGGCAGATCTCTGTGAGTTCGAGGCCAGCTTGGTCTACATAGTAAGTTCCAGGACAGCTGGGGCTAAAGGGAGCCCCTGCCTCAAAGAGACAAAAAAAAAAAAAAAAGCCATTCCAAGCTGGGTGTGGTGGCACATGCCTTTAATCCCAGCACTTGGGAGGCAGAAGCAGGTGGATCTCTGTGAGTTCAAGGCCAGCCTGGTCTACATAGTGAGTTCCAGGACAACTGGGGCTACAGGGAGACCCTGTCTCAAAATGACCAAAAAAAAAAAAAGCCATTCCAGCAGAGCTCCTCCTTGGAAGAATATACTGCACCTATAGGGCTTTTCAGACAGAAAACCTGGGCTCTGGGGTTGAGCCAGTGCCTAGCTGTTTCACAAGGTAATTCCAAAAAAAAAAAACACCAAAGCCTGAGACCCTCTACACTAAGTCTCCTTCAGCACCAAAAGTTAAGGAGCCCTGTCCCAAAGTTGAAAATGGAAGTCATAAGAATACAGCTCAGGACCCAAGAGTTTTTGTTTATTGACTATTTTGAGTCCACCTCAATGTGAACGCCATTGCCTGTCTCCTTAGCAATCTTTAATAAGGATAGGCTAGGATTATTTTCTCACATGACTTCTCATCCATTTGAACTGAAACTAGGGAGTTCAAAGTCACATGTGAATGAAATACCTTTTGACCATTATTATACACACTTATGCAAATGAGCCATCCTTAATAGTAAACCCCAGGGGGAAAATCTTTCCTGATTCTACACATGATCAGGAAACCTGACCTTGGGGCACAGAGGACTCCCAACTTAGCCACCAGCTGCCCCCAGCCCACATGTCAGTGTCTCATAGACTGTATCTCCAAAGTGACCAGGAAAACATCAGAACCCGTGATGCCGATGGTGATAATGATGATGCAGAGCTGAACAGATGCTAGGTCTGACCTCTTGTAATATTTCTGATATTCTCAAAACACTCTCTGTCTTTCGAGAGGCAGAATGACCCATCCTTCTAGATCTTGCCTCTAGATGCTGTTGAGCTGGTCAGATATGCATCAGCAACCTCTTCTGCTGTTCACTCATTTACTTCTTTTTATTTTATTCTACAAAGTGAATGTTCACCATTCAGGGTCCTTCTTCTGTTTCTCAGATAAAGCCTTCATCAAAAAACTGTGACCCTTAGGACTTTAACAGGGAGGTATCTGCCAGAGGAGGGGCTGTATACATTTTCCCAGGACCAAGGGACCCTCTCTAGCCATTCTTTTGGCCTTTACCTCACCCCAGACAAGGGTGATGGGATACAGTAGAACAGGCAGCCATTCTTGGAAGTTTTCTTTGGCTTCATGGCCCAGTCCCTAAAGTCAAGGCTAATCCCACCAGGACAGCTTGTCCCTGGCTGGATTCTAGCCTCCAAATGATTCACCCAGGGAACAGGACACAACAGCAAAGGCAGTAATCACAGAGAACTTTGGGACCTGAGAGGCAAAAGGACCAACTACTCTGATTTCACTAAGCAAAGCCCTAAGAAGTACTTGCCTCAAGGCCACAGGAATCATTGGCAACATCTGCTTCCAGAACCCAGCTTTCTGTCATCTCCAAATTGTCCCCACTCTCTCCCACATCCACTTAGCCACTGACAGGGGCTGCTTGCCTTAGAACAGTAACTTGTTGGCCCACCTACTTCCTCCCTTTGAAAGGGATCAAAAACTTCAACACAATTGTTTTTAACCCATAATGTACAGAGAACTGACAACTGTATTTTCTACCTCACCCCCAATTTCTAGGAATTCATGGTTTGAGAGGCATAGAGATAAATTGCTATAAATCCATGACCTTTAATAGATATGGATGTTTAGGTGCTTATGACAGATGCCAGGAAGATTCATGAATGTAAATGATGTTTATTCATTTTTGTTTGCTGGCTGGCTGGTTGGTTGGTTGGTTGGTTGGTTGGTTGGTTAATTGGTTAGCTGGTTTTTAGGACAAGCTCTCATATAGCCCAGCCCAATTTGCCATGTAGCCAAGGCTAGCCTTAAACTCCAATCCTCCTGCCTCCACCTCCCAAGGGCTAAGATTACAGGCATGTATCACCAGGCCCAGCTGTTAGTTTTCTTTAAAACAAGGTCTTGCTATGGTAGTCCTGGCTGGCTTGATACCATGAAACCCAGATTGGCTTCAAACTTACATCAGTCTCTCTGCTTTAGCCTAATTAATAGGCATATGTTACCATGCCTGACTTGATTATTCAATTTTGGGAAAGGAAAATATTTCTAGAAGAAATAAAACATTAAATCCTGACTGGTAATGTAGCTCAGTTGGTAGAGTGCTAGTCCAGAACACACAAAGCCTGGGTTCGGTCCCCAGTACTGCATAAACTAGGTATGGAAGCACATGTCTATAATCCCACCACTTGAGAGGTACCAGAAGTTCAAGGTCATCCTTGGCTCTATAGTGAGTCTAAGGCCAGCCTGGACTACCTGAGACCCTGTCCAAAAAGATTTTTAAAATTCTGTTGCCTCAGTGTGAACTATTAGAAAGGATGCTCTGTTGCAAGCAGTTTTTCCAAAGATCAATACAAAAATCCTCACAAGAGTCATTGGGTAATAACTTTCTCTCTTTGGAAGGGCTAAGCTGGTAGAAGAGGGCAATGAAAATGGAAAAGACAAGCTCTCATATAGCAGACTACATTCTGAGACAGACTGAGGCCGGTGTCTGGCTTCCCCCACCTCCCAGCCTGAAGAAACTGAATCTCCCTGAGATCTGTAGGGATGGATGCTAGGAGAACTGATGGTTTAACTTTTGAGTACTAGGCAAGGAGATACCCAATGGAAGCCAAAGGAGTGCAGTTCCTCTAGATGCCTTGGGTTAAGGTCAAAGCCATTGGGGTTTGGCAATGAAGGAAGCAATGAGACTAAACCCACCTCATTCCCAACCAAGGGAGGCTGGAGGAAGTTTGTTTGATTCTCCAACTTGGGAAATGGATCTGACACCTTTCCCAGCCTGGACCTGAACCAAAGACTATGATTTTCCTTTGCAACACCTCACAGGCTGAGAAGGCTCCTTACTCTAAGTCAAAAGGGCAGTCTCTCTGGGTGCACTTGGAAATTTGGAGAGCTGAGCTCTGGCCCTTGCTGTTTCACCAGCTGCTATGACCTTGGGCTGCTCCTTAATCCTCCTCAATAAAACTTTACCCACTCATAAAATTCAAAGCATAATAGATGCTTTGGCAACCCTCTTGGAGCATTTTAAACATCAAGTGATGTTTAAAAGCATTTACTAAATGTCAGGTATGATAACCATTATTTCCTATAAGAGCAAAGACACCTGGTCAAATACCAAATGCACTGAATGCACAAACAGAACCACCTTTGGACAAGAGGGGCACAGGCTTACATTTACTCTACTTCCTTTGACCCTCTGGGTTGGGGAGCTCAGTCAGGGGGCCAGGGGAGGTCTTTCTGGATAGAGCTCCTGCTTTCTTGCCACCAGTCACAAACAGCTGAGGTGGGATCTATCGGGGTAACAATACTCTCCTTTGAGGTTCCAGCTGGTCCAGAGACAGGAAGGAGCCTGAGTTGTCAGAGCTCATTCTGATGAGCCCAAAGGTAAGTTCCATGATCACTACTCTATCAGCCCTGACTCACCTAGAAACAGGAGTCCACAAGTGGTTTCCTTCTCCCTTACATCCCAGATATTTCCAAGAAGCCATTGAAATGAGTCAACCATATACTTCACGCAAAAGCACACAAACACATAGACCCATCGCAAGGGCTACATCTATCTGAGAATGCATAAAAGGCTGTTTCCAAGGGCAGAGAGCAAAGGCCCTTCAAGATGCTCTAAAATGGCCACACAGTGGGAAAGAGGCCATTAGTGGTGCCCACGTGGCCTCATCATTCTCCTAATAAGAGATGACACAATAAGCCCTTCAAAAACACCTCAGTCCTTAAGACCCTGGTGAGGCCTTAGCCTTGGAGACAGGGTCAGAGCAGTGATAGCTCTGCCCAGGAGGCATTTGCTGGAACTACTCAAGTAAAATCAAAGCTAAAATCTGCAGGGCTTTGAAGCACCTCCTACACTAACCTGCAGAACCCACCACACTCAATCCCTCTCCTTTACCACCTCCTGCAGCTATGCCAATCAGTAGTGCAGGTGAGAGGAAGATGTACAGTAACCAGTGCCCAGCAGCATCACCACTGCCACCCACTTTGCCAGCAAGATATCCTTAGCAGTTCTTACTCCCAACCATCATAGAAGCCACCCATTCCTGTGTCTGTTCATAGAGAGTAAAGAAGGAAGGTCAAGCCAAGAACAGAGATTAGGGTAGCAACAGAACAGATATTCTACACTGGGTACCCTGGCCTATAGATTGTTCTGGGGGAAAAAAATTGCTGTTCAGACACCAAGAGGCCAGAGTTTTTCACCATCTTTTCCAGAGAATGACACCAAATCCATGACAGAAGGGCTCCACCTCTGGGCCCTTACATTCATTGCCACAAATTCTCTCTCTCTCTCTGTCTCTCCATCTCTGTCTCTCTGTCTCTCCCTCTCCCCTCTCCCCTCTCCCCTCTCCCATCTTGAGACAGGGTCTCACTGTATAGCCTTGGCTGGCCTGGAACTTGATCAGTAAACCAGGCTGACCTTGAATTCACACAGATCTTCCTATCTCTACCTCCTAAGTACTGGGATTAAAAGCATGCATCAACACACCTAACATGCTAATTTTTAGCCTTATGGTTATTTTTACATTAGCGACTCCTAGAACTGAAAGGGAAAAGAGACATTAACTAGTTTAATTCTTATTTTGAAAATGAGGAAATCAAGTCTAGGGAAGGAAAGAGGTGCTGGAAGACACCCAGTGAGCAGGGAAGAGCCAGTGCTAAACACAAGCTCTCCTGACTAGCTTGTATTCTTCACACATGGCTTCCTAAACAAAAAGAATTCCCTTTCCTCTCTAGTATTTTGAACTCTTTTATGCCCACATTTCACCCTCTTTCTGGGACCCTGGGTGCCTAGGCTTGCTCATTCATTTCCCTATTTATTCTCCCAAAAGGCTAAGCCAGAGTAGTTTGAGGTCCAGTTTGTTTACCCAGCACAGCTCTATATGGAGATTTTAGGAAGGACTCAGATAGGAGCCTGAGTAAAGCCACCAGCCTTCACTGTGAGGTCTGTGGAATCCTCTGTGTCACCAGAAGATTTTAGTGATGTCTCTGTGTCACCAGAAGATTTTAAGATTTGGTGATTAGTCATCACCAGAAAATAAAGGACAGTTGAGTCTATGAGAGCCATGTGAAGTCAGGATTGTCTGAGGTCAGGATAGTAAGGTTCCAGAATTTAGAACCAGAAAAATACTACAGAGTCTGGTGACTGGAGCAAGGGAAGGACTCTGACCTTGGTGCTCCATAGACAGTACAAAATCTCAAAGCCTCCAGAGTAAATTTAACCATTACCCTCCAGAATTCTCCCTCCAGAGCCTGGAATGCCACAGGCAAAGATGTCTAGCACACTCAGGCCACCAAAGGGGGACCACTCCAAAAATTTTAGGTTTATACCTAATTGTCTGGACCCCCAAACCTCAGACACATAGGGCATGTCCCTCAGGCCAGCTTCCCACATGACTCCCTCTCTGGACATCCAACCCTTCAGGAGAAGTCATTACAGGCAGGTCAATATGAAAACAGCCTGCTTCCCTAGTGGCTTTAGTGTCACTAAAAGCCTGAGCTCTCTGCACTGCACCTCATCTCTTCAAATACTGAAATCAGATGAGGTTCTTGCCACCAGGGAACCCTTAAGCTGTTACATACTTCTTCTTTGGCAGTCTTGTGGCCACAGAGAGGGCCACAGCAGACCATCCACTCCTTAGTTCCTATGGAACTCACCCTGGAAGAGAAAGGTCAAAGTCAAGGGCAGGGCTAGAACAAGTGTACATTCCATACTCCCTGACCCAGGTTGACCCTCCCTGGTCAGTGCTGAGGGCCACATGACTCCATCTGAAGGCTCAACAGACCTGCCTGCTATAAGGATCCTCTCATTCTATACTGGACATGGCTAAATCCCTACACCAAGGCCTGAACATAGTCTTGTATTGGTTTCCTAAGGCTACTATAACAAAGAACCACAAACTCAGTGGGTTCAAAAAAACAGAAATTGCCAGGCGTGGTGGCCCATGCCTTTAATCCTAGCACTTGGGAGGCAGAGGCAGGCAGATCTTTGTGAGTTCAAGGCCAGCCTGGTCTACATAGTAAGTTCCAGGACAGCTGGGGCTACAGGGAGATCCTGTCTCAAAAAGACAAAAAAAAAAAAAAAAACAGAAATTCAGGGTGATGGTGTTAATGTAACTCAGTGGAGTGTTTCCATTGTGCATGAAATCCTAAATTCAATCCACAGCACTGCATAAAATTGGGACTGGTGACACATGCCAGTAATCCCAGAACTCAAGGTAAGGCAGGAGGATCAGAGGTTCAGGATTATACTTGGCTATATAGTGAGTTCCAGGCTAGCCTGGGCTACATGAGACCATATCTAGAAAGAAGGAGAGAAGGAAGGAAGCGGGGCTAGAGAGATTGCTCAGCATTTAAGAGCACTGGCTGCTCTTGCAGAGGACCCTAGTTTGAATCCAAGCACCCACATGGCAGCTAACAACCATCCGTAACTCCAGTTCCAGGTAATCCAATGCCTTCTGACCTCCATGGGCACAACACAGATACACTCACATACATACAGGCAATACACTCATACACATAAAGTAAAAAATAATAAATAAAATATTTTTTAAAAAAGAAAGAAGTGAGAGAGGGAGGGAGGAATAAAAAAGAGGAAGGGAGGAGAAGAGGAAGGAAGGAAGGGAGGGGAGAAGACAGAAAAAAGAAAATTTAAATAGGGTCAGAGAGATAGTTCAATGGTTGAGAGCACTTGCTGCTCTTCTAAAGGACCTAAGTTTGGTTCCCAGCACCCATGTCAAACAGTTCACAATTGCCTATAACTCTAGCTCCAGAGGATTCTACACTCTCTTCTGGCCTCCAAATACACAAATATGTGGCATATGCTCACATAGACACATAAATAATAAATCTTTTAAGGAGCTGGAGAGATGGCTCAAAAGTTAAGAACACTGGTTGTTCTTGTAGAAGACCCCGGTTAGAATCCCAGCACCCACATGGCAGCTAACAACTGTCCGTAACTCCAGTTCCAGGGGATCCGACAACCTCTTCTATCCTCCACAGGCATTGCATGACACAGGTGCACTTACCTACATGCAGGCAATATGCGCATACACATAAAATAAAAAAATAATAAAATTTTAAAAATTAAAAATAAATAAATCTTTTTAAAAAGTGCATAAAGAAGGAAGGAATTAAAAGTTCATTCTCTCACTGTTCTGGAAGTCAGAGTCTGTATCAAGGCATCAGTCAGGCCATGCTCCCTCTGAGGCCTATCCTGTCTTTCTAGTTCCTATGTTTGCAGGCAATCCCTGGTTTGCAGGTGCTTTTTCCAGTTTCTGTCTCCATCTTCACATGGCCTTCTCCTCTGTCTTCATTTCTTTTCTTCCCACAAGGAAGCCACCCTTCTCTAATAGCAATTCAGCTTAACAACATCTACAAAAACTCTACTTCCAAAAAGTCACTCTGTGAGGTACTGGGATTAGGATTTAGACATATCTTTTAAGGGGTCACAATCCAACTACTAACAGGTGTCATGATGGCCCTTCTGTCTAGAGTACCCTCCTGCTTCTCTATAGGGCCCAGCCTTACCTGCTCCCTCTTGCCCCACCCCCATGATGCCTACTGGTTTCTATTACTCCAGGTCACATGGATCTCTATCTCTGTCCCCAATTTACTTATATCTAGAGCTGAGCAAAGTGGCAAGGCACAGTCCCTGGCCCCTGTGGTAATGACCTATCTTCCAAGTTAACACCTCCAAGAAAAGGGCCATGCCTAGTATCTCTTTAAATACTGAATAGTACTGGGTATAAAAACTTAAAGATGCCGGGTGTGGTGGTACACGCCTTTAGTCCCAGTACTCAGGAGACAGAGGCAGGAGGATCACTGTGAGTTCAAGGCCAGCCTGGTCTACATAGTGAGCTCCAGGACAGCTGTAGCTACGGGGAGACCCTATCTCAAAAAGACCAAAAAAAAAAAAACCTTAAAGATTTATGACATTCGTACCTGCAGAATTCTTATTTAAGGAACCACATTTTTTTGTTAGTGGTGGTCTTTTTGAGACAGTTTCCCTGTACCACAACTGGCCTAGAGCTCACTATGTAGACCAGGATGGCCTTGATCTCACAGAGAGCCACCTGCCTCTGCCTCCCAGGTGCTATGATTAAAGGTGTGAGCCACAACATCAGGCCCAGGGTGACTTTCTAACTAATCTCTTTGGTGCCAACCTCACTGTCACCCCCTGCCCCAGGGACAATTCCTGCTCCTACTTCAGAGCTCAGCTTTGAGGCTTATCCCCTGAAAGACACACCAAGTGACGTAGGTGTGTCTGTTCTATGTTCCTGTAGTGCCTGTCATCCTATGTGATGGCCTTTGTCCCCAGGGAGATAACAGGTGTTCAGCTGGGACTGAGCATATATCCCTGCACTATGAGCACCTGTTGGATGTGCTGAGCGCACCTGACAATGAACTTCCTCTCCAGTCAGTGGCTCAAGGGCCATCTATAAAAAGGCCACGAAGATGATATGTCAAAAAATTACTTTGCCGGGCATGGTGGCGCACACCTTTAATTCCAGCACCCACGAGGCAGAAGCACATGAATCTCTGTGAGTTCAAGACCAGCCTAGTATACATTGTCAGCCAGAGCTATATATAGTGAGACCCTGTCCCCCCTCCCCCCGAAAAAAGTATGACTTAGGCCACCAGCAAGATGGTTCAATAGGTTAAAGCACTTGCCATACAAGCCTGATGACCTGGGTTTGATCCCTAGAACTCACAGTGGAAGGAGAGACAACTCCTGGGTCAGTTCCTTAAACCTGGGTCAGGTCCTCTCAGGAGTTTGCCTTTTTCATCAGCTCCCAGATCATCCACACACTAATATCCAGCCCAAAGACCACCACTTAGGACTTCGACTGTGAGAGTCAACCTGTGCCTATCCTCCCAGAGGCTTTTTGAGACAGGGTCTCACTATGTAGTCTTAGCTGGCCTGGTACTCTATGTAGATCAGGCTAACCTCAAACTCACAGAGATCTGCCTGTCTCTGTCTCCTGAGTGCTAGGATTAAAGGAATGTGCCTCTACGCCTGGCCTTTCCTCCCAGCTTCTCGAGTCCTCATCACAGTCACACCTTCCTGTGCCCCCATATGTTCCACATAGCCAAAGAATGATCAGTGGCCCCTCCTGAATACACCCCCTCACATGGTTCCCATCTCATGCAGAGGAGAAGCCAAGTCTTACAGTGACCTAGAGCCCCCCACCCTCTATCCTGCTTCCCCTGTGGCCTCATCTCTTCTCCTGTGATACCTTGTCTACTTAGTTCAGCTACCTATGAACTCTTGTTCTTCTTAGAACACTCCAGTGCCCCTCCTGTCTCACTGTGCTTCATGTGTCCTCTTCTGAACATGTTCGTCCCAGAAAATTTTGTTCTGATATCTGTAAGGCTCTCCCTAGCTACCCCACTAAAGGTTGTCTCCCACTCAGCCTTCCCATTCTCTGTTCCCTAGTTTTTTTTTCTTCTCTGCATCTACTGTCTTCTAACAAACTGCATTTAACTAATGTAGTTTCTTATTGGTTAGGATTTGTCTGATCCTTACCTAGAATAGATTTTTTGGATGGATGGATACAAAATGAACGGATGAAAGGTGGATTGATAGATGGATGGTAGTTAAGTGGGTAGGTGGGTGATGGATGGAAACTGCATAAATGGGTGACTGGAACATGGGATGAATGATGCTAAAGTGAAAGGCTTCCCTCAACTCAAAATCAAAGAATTCTATAAGGCAAAAGACTAAGATCTAGAACCAGAGGAGTGCCACTGAACTGTGTGACCTCATGCCTAGTCACCTAACCTCCACAGGCCTAGCTCTCATGTGAGTAAAAGGCCCTAGGAAAGTTGCTTTCCTAGCTTGTCATGTGATAACCAAGCTAACTGAATTGCTGGACAGACATTCCTCCCTTTGAAACATCAGCATCTGATTCTAGGGAGAGAAGATCAGGCAGGAATCTAGAACTAACCACCCAACAATACAGTCTCCATGCCTGAGCAGGCACTGCGAACTGCAAAGGCTCTGAGCAGTCATGCACATGGACATGAAGTCACTGGGTCAGACACCGCAGGAAGACAAGCCAAGTGTGTGAGAGGAGCAGTGGCTATGGTTAGGAGGGTGAGAGAGAGCTAGACAGAGCAGACCACACAATGTCAGGCTAACAAAAGTGGGTTCATTGAACCAGGCCTCTGTGGTCACTGATGAACATTTCTAAAAAGGTCTGAAGACCTAGACTGAGCAGAGATTGAGACCAGTTACTTCCTCCAGAGCCAGGATGTGCCACAGTGGCCAGCTTCTAGGGATGCCTAGATACCCTAGACTCAGGCTTGGGCATCCCTGTTACCCAGTGAGGTGATCCAGCTACTCTGCTCTTCCAGTAGTAGACCTCTGCTACAGGCAGGAGGGGGTCTGTAAGAATAGGAAACTCACAGAAGGATCCTTCAAAAGTTTGTTCTGGAAAGGATTGGGAGGGTCCTCCATATCCCACACATCCTCTGTGTGGCTCCGATAGTACCCAGTGGGGACTCACAAAGAAAGCAAGCTGTGCATGTTTCCAGTTTCTGGGTCCTTGTTCTTTCTATCACTAGCCATTCAAGAACCAGTTCTCCCTCCCTCAGGATCTGCTGCCTTTAACTTGCTCCATAGCCTGAGACAAACCAAGGCGGTCACCCTCTTCCCCAGCATTATTGTAGGCTGGGCAGTTTTTCCTGGAATTCTCTGCTCCATCCAGCTGTCCATACATTCATTCAACATGTTCTCCCTAAGTATGTCAGCAGAGATCCAAATTAGCCACTGGGGTCATTGTGGGAGCTGTGAGATGCAAGAGGGGCTGAGGGCCAGAGACAACAGGTTACCCTCCATGCCCAGCAGAAAACTATTGCCTGGGAAAGATGAGAACTAAATATCTGGAGGTAGCAACTACTGAACGTCTTGGAGTTCATGGCAAGAAACCATAGTGGATTGGTGTCCTCCTAACATTCATGTCCATGACCTGAGAATGTGACCTTATTTGGAAATAGGACTTTTGTAAATATAGTTAATAAAGATGAGGTCATACTAATTAAGGTGGGCCCAAAACTCAATGTCTTCAATATCCTCATATGAGGAAAAGACATAGAAGCCAAGAGAGGGGAGAAAGCCATAGGAAAGCAGAGGCAGAGATTGAAGCAATGAAGTTGAAACCAGAGAACACCAAGGATTACTAGCAGCCACCAGAGCTAGAAGATGCACAGATTTCTCCCCAAGAGCCTTCTGTGGCCCTGCTAAAGTCTTGATTTTTTTTTTTTACTTCTAGCCTTAGAACTGTGCAAGAACATATTTCTGCTGGTGTGGGGTCTCTCCCTCCCCTCGTGGGTCGTTGGCCACTGGTCCATGAGGACAAAGGGAGCAGAAGCAACGAACGGGGTCAGGACGGCCAGTGAGCACAACAGAAGAAAGCCCTTCTGGGGAGGCAGATTCAGTGATACAGCTCCAGATTCAGTGATACAGCTCCAGACTCAGTGATACAGCTCCATTTATTCAGTGGGGGTTAGGGAAATTATAGTGTGGAGGCAGCAGCCAAAGCCTCAGCTGATAGGTGCTCATAGTATGCTTTATTTACATGTGGTAGGGGGATCCAATCATCTGGCTAAAGGGCAATGCCTAATTATCATATAGAAAAAACCTGGGGGTAGTTTATTGAAGGTAACTATGCCAAAGGTCATGTTCCAAATAAGGTCAGGCATCCGTGCTTGGTGGTATTTTCCAGGTAAGTCAGGCAGAGAGCAGGAGGCACCCCCCTGAGAAAGGGAGTCCTTCCATATAGCGCCAAGCCCCTTAGAGCTAACCGAACATGGAGGACTACAACCTTAGCAGCAGCGTCCCCCAACATGCTGGGCGTGGTAACATATGCCTTTAATCCTAGCACTCAGGAGGCAGTGCAGAGGCAGGCAGATCTCTATGAGTTGGAGGCCAGCCTGTTCTCCATAGCAAATCCACGCCAGCTGGGGCTACAGAGAGACCCTGTCTCAAAAAGACCAAAAAAAAAAAAAAAAAGAATCTATTTCTATTATTTTAAGACACCAGGTTTGGGATGATTTGTTACGATAGCCACAGGAAAAAGCATGGGAACCAACACCTAGGCCTGGCCCTCTGAAATCTCCCTGACATAGTCCCACACTGAGTCAGTTACATTTTTACTAGACCAAAGGCCCCACTCCCTACCCCTATAGTCCTGGCATCTCCTACATGCCTCTGAAACCCAGTTTGAGGCCCCCTCCCAACCACAAAAATTGTCTGACAACTGTTCCCCCTTCCATGCTCTCTCTGCTACTTATTTTTAGCTCCTGATCCCATCTACCTTATATGGGTCTCTGCTCATCTCATGAGCATGGACTATCCCCTCTCTTGGTTTAGAAGCTCTTTGAGGGCAGAGAATCCCAAGGATATTAACAGTCCTGAGCAGAAGCAGAAATGCTGATGGATTCCCCTGGTTGTCCTTGTCCCATGATATTTGGGGAAACTGGCAGCACACATCAAGTCACAGCATAAGCTGAACAGTAAGAACATTCTATTACCAAGGGCGTGGTGGCACACGCCTTTAATCCCAGCACTTAGGAGGCAGAGGCAGGCGAATCTCTGTGAGTTCAAGGCCAGACTGGTCTACATAGTGAGTCTACATAGTGAGTTCCAGGCCAGCTGGGCCTACAGGGGGACCATGTCTCAAAAAGACCAAAGGAAAAAACAAAACAAAACAAAAAAATGTTCTACTACTATCACAACCCTATTAACCTTAAAAAGCATATGATATCAAAGAATATTTTAAGCACTTGCTAGTCAATTTCTTTTGGGGACAGGGTCTCATGTATCCCAGCCTGGTATCAAATTCACTAAGTAGCCGAGGATGACCTTGAACTTCTAATCCTCCTGCCTCTACCTCCTGAGCACTGGGACTATAAGCATGCACTAACACAACCAGTTTATACGGTGCTGGGGATTGAACACAGGGCTTTGTGAGTGCTAAGCTAGCATTCTACCTACTGAGCAACATCCCCAGCCCCTGTTTTCTTATTTTAGTCACACAGCCCCCTTTTTACAGGTAAAGAATCAGGTACAAGCTGAATGTGGTGGCACATGTCTGTAATCCCAGCACTTAGGAGGCTGAGGCAGAAGAATGATGAGTTCAAAGGCCAGCTACATAGACAGCTACCCTGTCAACAGAAGGAAGAAGGAGAAAGAGAAGAGAAAGAAGAGAAAGACAGAAGAGGCAAGAGTCTGGCTTTGTCAAGCCTTTACATATTGCCATCTAGGGAAAATTCTATTGGAGACAACTGGGCAGCCAGGTCCTAACCCAATGGCCACTTGGAGGAAGACCAGGGGCTACAGTGTTGGCAGTAACCTGTTGGGGGGAGGGAGGGAAGGAGGGGACTCCCAAGCTCCAGGGCTCTTCCCTGGCTTGGTTCTGGGCTGAGCTCCCAGCACAACCCACTTCTGCAAGCACAGAACTCCAGGCCAGACTTTGACTACACCTGTTTGAGCTCAGAGTACAGTCCCTGCTCTAGAAGGATCCGAAAATATCTGAGAGAGAGGAGATGGGGGTGGGACTAGCTAGAAAAGGAACAGGCTAGGGAGACAACCACTTGGCTTGGTATTCAAGGCCCTTCCCATCTGGCTGCAACACATCAGGGTGGCCTCATCTCCCCTGAACATGAGCCTCACATTCTAGCCAGAGCAACTCTCATCTCGTCCCTGCCAGTACAATGCTCTGATTTTCCTGACTCCTGGCTTTGGCCACCATCTTCAGATGTCTCTGCCTACACAAATCATCTGCTCATTCATTAGACATTATTAAATGCCTTCAGTGAGCTAAGCTGTGTACTCAGTGATACTGTACAATAGTCCCCCTTGTCTTGCAGGAGATATGTTCCAAGCTTCCCATTGGAAGCCTGAAACCACAGATAGTACTGAATTCTATTCAGACTATGTTTTTTCCTATACATACATACAACATACATACATACATACATACATACATACATACATACTATGATTAAGTTTTTCTAAGTTAATTAATTTATTTATTTGTGTGCACGCAACATGGTAAATGTGTGAAGATCAGAGAACAACTTGCAGGAGTCAGTTCTTTACTTCTACTGTGTGGCTCCAGGGATGGAACTCAGGTCTCCAAGCTTGGCAGCAAATGCCCTTACCCACTGAGCCATGTCACGGCCCCATAAAGTTTTAATTTTAATTTATAAATTAAGCACAGTGATGGTCTGAAGATATAGTTCACCTAGTAGAATGCTTGCCTAGCATGCACAAGGTCCTGGGTTCAAAACCAGGTGTGGTGGTATATACCTGTAATCCTTGCACTTGGGAGGTAGAGGCAGGAGGATCAGGAGTTCAAGGTCATCCTTGGGGGCTGGAGAGATGGCTCAGTGGTTAAAAGCACTGACTGCTATTGCAGAGGACCCGGGTTCAGTTCCCAGCACCCACATGGCAGTTAAGAACCATCCTTAACTCCGGTTCCAGGGGAATCCAAAGCCCTCTTCTGACCTCTACAGCATTGCATGACACAGGTGCACTCACATACATGCAGGCAATACACTCATACACATAAAATAAAAACAATAAATAATGCCAGGCATGGTGGCCTTTAATCCCAGCACTTGGGAGGCAGAGGCAGGAGGATCTCTGTGAGTTCGAGGCCAGTCTGGTCTACATAGTGAGTTCCAGGTCAGCTGAGGCTACAGGGAGACCCTATCTCAAAAAGACCAATAATAATAATAATAATAAATAAAATATTTTTTAAATCTCTTCAAGATCATCTTTGGCTACATTGCAAGTCTGAGGCCAGCCTAGGCTACATGAGATCCTGTCTACAAAAAAGGTGGGATAGAGTAGATGGCTCAATGAGAAAGGACATTTGCCAGGAAACCTGATGACCTGAGTTTGATCCCCAGAACCCCATGGTAAAAGAGAACTGAACCCTGCAAGTTGTTCTCTGACCTCTGTACATGACTATGGCATGCATGTACAGGTACACACACACACACACACACACACACACACACAAATTAATGTCACTGGGCGTGGTGGCACACACCTTTAATCTCAGCACTCAGGAGGCAGAGGTAGAGGCAGGGAGATCTCTGTAAGTGCAAGGCCAGCCTGGTCTATGCAGTGGTCTACATGGCCAGCTGGGGCTACAGGGAGACTGTCTCAAAAAGCCAAAAAAAAAAAACACACTTACTTAAAACTTACGAATTATTCCTGAAATTTTCCATCTAATCAATCTTTTTGGACCATGGTTAATCACAGGTAAATGAAAGCAAAACCACAGATAAAGACTGCTTATTTACTGTGAGAGAGAATTAAGCAAAAGCTCAGCCTCCTATTATCTGGAAGTTGAGTCAATGATTATGCCCCTCCTACAAGTGTAGCTGACACCCTGCCCATCCATGGGCCACCTTCTCAACCATCTGTACTCCATCCGGAGCATAGGCTGCAGGGGGTGTTAGTTACATTTTTTTTTTCAGTGCAAGTCATCTCTCCAAATAGAAGATCAGTTCTTAGGGCAGAGACACAGTCCATTCCTACCTGTACCATGTGGCTCAGTCAGGACTTTCAAGGGCTGATAAGAGTGTGCTAGGTCTTACAAGGCCCCCACATCTGCCTCAGTTCTCCCTCCTCAGGTGCCAAGTGTCCCATTCCTGTGCTCACTCAAGTTTCCAGAGTATTCATGTTGTTTTTGTTGCTTACTCACACTTCTTTCTGATCACATCCTGACCTGAGCCCATCTCACTCTCCCTAACTGAAGGGAGCTACCCCAAGGAAGGCAATACCTACATTCTGCAGGACTCTGATGAGCACTCTACTCCCAAAAATGGGCACACAATGCACTCTCACGTCCCATTATACTCTGAACAGAGGGAAGAAGCAACGGCTCAAGGCTGGGTAGAGAAGAACCAAGGGAAGGGAATGGAAGGAGGAAAAAACCCTCCTATTCCCTAACGCTCTTATTGTGTGCTAGGAAGCCTACCCTAAGTCAGTGTCCAACCCAGAATCCTCCTGGCCTCAGAACTTGGCACAGCATGCAGCAATGGCCACCCTTTCCTGCACCCCTACAGTGCCATCTCAAGAAGACAGGCTCCCAGGATGACTCTCACAAGGCACTGAAGTCTCTTGGTGCCCTCAGAATCTGGCCTCTGGTCATACTCATCACAGAGTAGCTGAAAGCAGCCTCCACTCCATACCAGCGAAGGAAGAGCTGGTAAGCTGGTCAGAGGAGCCAGCTCTAAGGTCCTGGACTGGAGGAGTGAATGGTAGAGCTCCTAGTAGCTCAGCTGCTTTAACTCTTATTAAATTCTGACTCCATTCTATTTATTAATTATATTCAGGTTATAAATCAAATTTAATACATAGTAACATTTACTTCTGGTTTAATTTTGACACTTTAATTCAGATTTTCCACCCAAATCCTACCCTGTAACTGGGCAGTTCATGAGGCTGCTCTGGGACAGACAGTAAATATGTTAAGTGACAAGTGGCAGGCATGTCTCCAGGGTGGAAGGGTACCTAGAACTTTGATTGTGAGGAAAAACACCTTCAGGGTTGCAGAAGAAAGTGTTTGAAACCACATGGAATGAGACCTCAATCCTACAGAAATGGAACAGGCAGGCCAAAGCAGACAGGGAAAAGGTCAGTCTCCAGAAACTCAGCTGAATCTGATGGTCCCACTTCCTTGCTGAATTATTCATGCCACCTTCTTCTGTTAAGCACACCAGGCAGGGATGAGCCCAGGAGATGGGATCTCTGAAGCACTGGGCAAACCCAGTTTGGCAGCCCCATAGCCAGGCTCACCATAGCTCCAATTCACTCAGCACCAGGCAGAGAAAGCCCTGTTCTACAGCTCAGCCCCTTTGCACTTAGAACTCATGGACTATGTATAGCCTCAGTGTTGTGATTAGGGGATGGGAGTAGGGTTGATAAGATCTTGCTCACCAAAACAATGAGAAATTCCACCTTAGGGAAGCATTTCTTGAACTAAAATCGGAATACTCTAAAATAAATAGTGATCCCAAAAAGTGACAGTCCAAGCAGTTGAGCCCTGGCCCTCCACTGGAGTCAGTATAGTCTTTCCAGATTGCACATCATGGGCACAGCATGGTAGTGGAGGACAGAGCAGGTACTGGCAGAAAGAATGGAAGAAATACGGGCCCTACAGGGTGGATGTATTCTAAAGATATCCAGCCTCAGGTCTAATACCTTCTCAAGAAGACATGGCGTCCCAAAGCAGACATGAAAGACAAAAGCCTGCCCATCAATTTGCTCCTCTTGTTCATCCCCCTTGTCCCAACAGGGCCCCACCACTAGACCATGAGAAGGGTACAAGTCTCAAAGCCAAGATAACATCAGAAGTTCTGAGCCTCCTATCTTCATTTCATAGGAAGAACAAGATCATCATCTAGGTAACTCAGGCCATGTGCCTTTCCTGTCGATTTCCACTTAAAAATGAATCCAAATGGTGCCAGAATACAGTGTTTTTTTACCCACAGTAGACTTGAGAGACATTTGCAGAGTATACATCTTAAATGATGGAGTCAGAGGCAAGTTTGCTTCCACTCAGGGCATTCTGGCTGGAGGCATCAGGCTCCCCAACATTCAATTTGATGAAAATGTTGGTTTATGGCTTCACCTCCAGCCTCCTCTTTCAAGCATCTCCCAGTTCTTCCCCAACAGTAGAGATGGGGATCACAGCTTGGCTTCACTCCATAAACTCAGAATAACAAATATCCCTGATTGCACAGGGCTCTTGGAAGATTTGGCTGGCTCTCCTTCTGTGGCCTTCCACACTCTCCAGAGAAATCCCCAGTATAAGCCAGGATCCCACAGCCAAACTTCCTTGGTTGGATCTCTGGCTAGCATGGGGCAATGAGACTGATTCTAACATGTGGTATCTATCCAAGTTCTCAATGCTTCTCATCAGAGTCACAGTCTATGTCCCTTGGGCCTCTTGTTCTGATTTCTCAGACATCCCATTTTTCATCTCTTTTTTTTTTTTGTCTTTTTGAGGCAGGGTCTCCCTGCAACCCCAGCTGGCCTGGAGCTCACTATGTAGACCAGGCTGGTCTTGAACTCACAGAGATCCGCCTGCCTCTGCCTCCCAAGTGCTAAGACTACAGGTGTGTGCCACCACGCCTGGCTTCATTTCATTTTTTTTAAGACAGGGTCTCATCAGCCCAGCCTGTCCTCAACTCACTAGGTAATCCAAGATGATCTTGAACTACTGATTTTCCTGCCTTCACCTCCCAAGTACTGGGATTACAGGTATGTACCACCACATCCAGTTTTATGTGGTGCTTGGGATTGAACTCAGGGCCTTGTGCATGCTAAGCAAGCACTCTACCAACTGAGCCATATCCTCCCCGCTTTCTTATATTCTTCAAACTTTTCCTCCCCACAGAATCCTTCCCTATTGACCCAGAGACATACTTAGTCTTAAATAAAAAGTTTCTCTTCTGCAATCCCTTCTGGCCCTACATTCTGTAACTGGCTTTGATCCCTCTCTACATCTAAATAATGTTGCCTCCATGTGATCACTAAATACTCTTAAATCCCTCATAATCTGCCAGTGACCTCTGGGTTGTCAAAATCAATGCTTCATCATTCCCCCTTGGCCCTGTAACATTTAATCCTGCTGACTGCCCCTTCCTCTAGGAGGCATCCTTTCCCTTGGCCACCAGGCCACTCTCTCTTCTTGAATTTCTTCTCATCTTTCTGAAACTCATTTATTGCATTCTTCCTCTTCCTACTCTTCAAACCCAGTGTTCTTCAAAGATTAGTCCTTGATCTTATTTTTTCCCTCTGCAACCATTCCCCACTTCTCAGGCTTGCTGGTCTTTGGTAAATGAACTGCATCACTAGAGTCACAGGCCTGACTTTCATCTAGCCCTGGGTTCCAATTCCACTTTTCCTGTTTTTGTTAGTTTGGTTTGATTTTTAAAGACAAAGATCCTCTATGTAGCCCAGGCTGACCTTGAATTCATGATTCTCCTATATCTGTCTATAAAGTGCTAGGACTGCGGGCATGTGTAACCATGCCCAGCCTAATACCACCTTTCTAAACACTTAAACATATTCCCACCCAGATGTCCCATGGGTGCTGGCACTCAAAATGACCCCAACTTTTAGATGTATTCTCTTTTGCTTTGGTATATTTTTTGGCAAGATCATTCCTCCATTGACCTAAAGGAAACCTGTCAGGGTTTTCTGCCCCTGCCAAAGCTCCAGTTGAGAAGTTCAGTTGTTTAGACCCCACTTCTATTGGGGTTGCCCTTCACCCTACTAAAAACGCTTGCCAGGATCCCTATCCTTCTACTTAAATTCCTTGTGTGCCTAACTAATCAGTCTCCACTGGTCTTACTTCTTCTTACCAACAATGCCAGGTACATTTTCACAAAACCCTCCACAGTTGTCCACTGCCCACAGAATACAGCCTCCTCCTCCACCACCACTCGAGGCCCTTCATGCTTCACTCCAAGAGGTGGCTCATCCTGTTCCCTTTATATGGCATTCCCTTCATGCCTTCTTCCCATGTCTGAATCCTGCTTTCCTCAAGGTCCAGCTTCATATTCCCTAATAGAAAAGTATTCCTCAGGGACAAGGCACTACCAAGCCTGATGACCTAAATTCAATCTCTAGAACTCCCAAAAGTTGTCCTGTGACCTCCACATGCACATGTATCTGCCCCCACTCCCCCAAAATAAACACATGTACATTTTTAAACAGGTAATTGCTGGGCATGGTGACACTGCCTTTAATCTCAACACTCAGGAGGCAAAGACAGGCAGAGCTCTGTGAGTTCTAGACCAGCCAAGGCTACATAGTGAAACCCTGTCTCAAAAAAAAGACATTCCTCAGTAACTCCCTTTAGCTCCTCATTTTCCCAAACATCCCTTATGGCATTGATCTGTCTCTTATCAGCATAGGTGCACCTGTGAGGAGGAAGCTGTCTTTTTTCTTTCCCACTGGGCAAAAAGGCATGTCAAAATGCCCTCTAAATCCCTTCTAGTATCATACTTAAAAAAAATAATGACAATAAATATGGGGTGACTATAAAATGAAGAAATATGGCAAGGAGTGTGTGAATGAAGGGCTTCAAATACTCAACAACACTGCTTGGGATGACTGGACTTGGGTTTGGAGTAGAGAATGTGGCCATCCCCATAGCAACAGACCCTACTCTGCCCTGGACACTCTCTCAGCTGTCACCATCATTCCAGCCAGGATGCATAGCACCCAGCCCTGTCCCATCCCTCAGGCCAAGCCAGAGGCTAAGCAGCCCTCGTATCTTCTCTCTGAATCTATAGGGGTTGGGCTTCCCAGCCTACATCCCCAAGCCTACACCAAATGGCCAACTGGCTGCAGCTGGCCTCATCTTCACCTCTCTCAGGGGACAAATGAGCAAAAGTACTGGCAGAGTAGGAAAGAGGCTTGAATCCTGGTTCTGGCCTGTCATGAACTAGCTAGCTATTTGAACTTTGTTGTAACAGTCAGATGTGGGACAAAACCATCATCTCCCAAACTGTGGTTCCCCAGGCCACTAGGCAAGTTATTACTGTTTCAGAGAGATGCATCCAAAAACATGTCCTGGCCTAGCACTCCGCAGGCTCCATGTGGGAAATGGGAAGACAAGATACACTATGGGCTTATCCAACTGTGACAAACTAGAAGTGGGGGACATAGTCTTGGGAGCTGGAAAGGCTTCTGAGGTCAGCTCTCTCCTCAAAACCCTGAATTCATTTATCTTAACAGCCTCCCCACAGTAGATAGTAGCAGCTGAGCTGCCCTGTGAGAAAAACAGGAATTAGGCTTCCTTCCAGATGTACCAGACTTGGAGTAAGAAGGAGGCACCCTATAACCTCAAGCAGTGACACAGACATGTTAACCCTAGGCCTACAGATGGGCACCTCCAACACATACCAACCCCTTGCCATGGAGATGACAATGTAGAGCCAGAGAAGAGTCAAAGGTCTACAAACCAGGGCTGAGATAGTTGTAGAGGAGATGAATGGACACAAAACACCCAGCTCAAACAACATAAAACAAAAGTGTCCTGAATCAACCTTTATTAATAAACACCAATGGCTTTAACCCAAACAAATGCTTTCTCAGTACTACCTACTAACCACCTATTTGTCCCAAACTCCAGGGAGTCAGAGGACCCAAAGCATCACCCTCAGAAACTTTCCCTGGGTAGTCTTAACCCCTACCCCTTTTCACATCATCTGTCAGAGAAAGGCAGGCAGGGGAGGACAGCAATTCCTGAGTATAGTGAGAACAGAACTCGTACATGTGCCTCTGGCATTGACTAGAAAGGTCCCTTCATTTAACTTGATTTTCTTCCCTTTAATTGGACAATAAGAACACTGATTAAACTATCTCTAGGGTTCATTCCCCTGACCTTGATCAGACCTATCGCCTTACTAGGTCCTCAGACCATGGAAAGGACTCAGGGAATGACAGCAGATCAGGGGTAGTGACCACGGATGTCTGGTGAAAAGGCACAGCCAATTCATCTGAATCCTGGAATAGGCGCTGATGTATAATGGCTGAAAAGGAAGAGATGCTGAGTCTCCTGGTGGGAAGAAGAGGTGATAGGTGCTGCAGAGTCAACCATCTAGTCTAGAGGGAACGTGGAAGCCATGTGTGGGAGATAAAAATGGTAGTGTTCTGGACCAGGAGTGATTATACCTATAATCCCAATACTTGGGAAACAGGCAGGCAGATCCCTGTGAGTTTGAGGCCACCCTGCTCTACATAGTGAGTTCTAGGCCAACCAGAGTTACATAGTGAGAGAGGGGACAGTGCTCCAGGGTCTCCATCCTTGGAAGGGAGTAGGGTGCAGAGAAGACATGTGCTTCACCCAGGACAGAGCAAAATGGGAAGGAAATGATATGAGGTAGAGTGAGAAGAGGAGTTCAGGTCCAAACCATGAACTTTAAGTAGGATGGCAAATTTTGAGGGAGAATCAACAACTAGGCAAGAATTTCATGGGGTGGGGGGGACCATCTGGTAGCTTAGAAACCCCTAGTGAGTTAAGAAGAAGCCACCTTTTAGAGTACACAATCTACAACTAGGTGGAGTACAGATGTGTGAGCTGGAAGAAGCAGGGATAGGCACACACTGCTGGGTACAGGAAGGAAACAGCCCAGAAAGACCTTAAGACAAAGTACTTGCCACTTTGCCCCACAGCAAGAGGGGCAAAGCTCTAGGCAGAGCTTTTAGAACATTCTAGATGTCCAGTTCCCTCTACTCTAGGAAAGATAAAGGATGTCCCTAAAAGGACAAAAATTCCTGGGGCCCTGTTGTGTGGAAGCCTCAAGGTGGCAGCTGGGGCTAGGCCCAGGAGAGGAGGGGCTGGGAAGAGGAGAGGGTAGCAGTGCCTTCAGCCTCAGGATCAAATTACAGGGCTGTTTCCATACTTAGCCACCTGACAGCCACTTGGAATACTTACCACTCCGGCCACCACAGCCCCACAGAGACCAAATTAACTCAAGGGCAGACAAGGGCAGAGCCCAACAGCAAACTCAATGACCATAGCCCCCGAGCCTTACCTCTCTCACCCGCCCCCCAAAAAACGGCCTTTGTTCCTCCTAATGCCTGCTCTCCTGAGACTGTGCCCCGTCAGCCCTATATTCTCAGAAGACAGAACCTCAAAGATCTGAGTGCAGACCCACAAATCCCACAATCTCATGTGTAGACAAAGACTAAGTGTTAGGCCAGAAAGTGTTTGATTCCCTAGGGGGATCTCAGAGTCCTCCCCCAAAGAATCTCCAAAGGTAAGTCAGCCTTTGGGAGTCTTAGGAACCGGAGAGGTGGCAAAATGATCGGGTATCCCTTCCACAACCTATAAATAACCACCATGCTGCAACCCAAGCCACCGCCTCTGCCACACAAAGTGCTGAGATGTCAAAGGAAAGCCAGGGTGTGCAGAGCCGAGCCCCCTTCTTGAGGGGAGCCCTGCCCCCGACAGACGCTCTCTTACATTTCTGTCTGCATTCTGTTTAATTTTGTTTCTAACACAATCACCAATTCTCAACTCTGCATCAAATCCTACTCCAACCTGACTCCAACTCAATCCCATTGTTCACAAAATGATCCCCAACTTGCCTACAGTGTCCCACTCTGTCCTCACCAATGCAAACCTAGGAACAGAGGCCTCTGTCCTATCTCCCACCCGGCGGGATGGTCACCCTCCAACTCCAAGACTGTTATTTTTATCCATCTCAAAGACTCCCCTAGGCCTGGTTTTTGGGGTCCTCTTTCCCAGCATGTGTCAACCAGACTCCTCTCTCTGACCCTGGTTCAGGCCTCAGGACCATCTGCTTTCTTCATTTCCTTTGAGAGCCCCTCACTGGCCCCACAGTATTCTCTAGCACCTCATTTCTCTGTGCTCCATCTCCCATGAGAACAGTGGTGACACCAGCAAGGAGCAAAGTTTTGCCATCAGCCAGCCCCCTATTCCAATAAGAACTTGGGGAACATCAGGGGCACAGTAGGGGCCATCTGTGCAGGGGGCATACCTGCTTGTCCTGAGAGAAGGAGTGAGGCCAGGAAGCAGCAGAGCAGGAGCAGTGCCTTCATGGTGCCTGCCAAGAGAGCCCAGCTGCTCCTCGCCTCTATTTATATTGTGGGTCCAGGCAACAGCAGCAGTCAGTGGCAGGCAGAGGAGGGCGGGGGAGAAGGGTCACACAGTCACTAGGGCAACTGAGCAGACGTGATGGGGAAGCCCAGACCCCAAAGGCTATTGCAAATGTTATTCCAGCCTCCAAGTACCAGAAGGCAGGACCTAGGTCTGGACTCCCCTTACACCTCCAGGATCATATAGTATGAGTCACAAAGAGGGGGCTAGGGGGATAAAGTGAGGTGTATCCTTTCGGCTGAGGTTCAGGAGTTAGGAACTCAAGTCTTCCTAGAACGTGTGCTGCCTTGACCTAAAGTCTTAGGCAGATCCAGGTCCTGGACATGCCTCCAAATTAAGGGATTATAGGGCAAATCAAAACCTATCCTATTTGACAGCCAGTGATACGCACTCTAGCAAATAGCCAGTTTAGGGAAACCTGCAACATCTGACCTTTGAGGCCGACGACTACAAGCTTATCCTTCCAGGGCCTCTATAGAGAGAATGCTGAGCAGAGGGAAAAAGAGGACCCAGAGAAGAGCATGAGTGACCGTGATGTCAGTTGGAGGTGGAGCAACAGAGATCCATTTCCAGTGGGTAGGGGCTCCAGAATGTTCAGTCGCCTCTGCAAAGTGCTATTTGATGCAATCTTTCTCTGGACTTGTGGTAGCCCTGAGAGCCAGTTGTAGAAAGCCTAGGACAGCAGATGCTTCCTTGTCCAGCAAGGCAGATGGTGTCACCAGAAAAGGAGAAAGTAGCAGCTAGCCATGGAGAAAAGAAAGTAAAAGTAAACTAGGCATTGGTTACAGGCTAGACACTTCACAGTCTCAGTTTGTTTTTATAGTCCTAGAGGTTGAACAGAGGGACTTACCCATGCCAGACCAGCCCTGTACCACAGAACCATAGCACCAGCCCTTGTGCTTTATGTTTTTATCTTATTTTGTTAATATTTTATTATTTTTATTTTATGTATATGAGTGTGTTGCCTGTATAAATTGCACCTGTGTTGTGCAATGCCTTCGGAGGTCAGAAGATAGTTACAGTTGTTAACCACCATGTGGGTGCTGGGAACCAAACGCAGGTCCTCTGCAAAAGCAGCCAGTGCTCTTACCCAGTGAGCCATCTCTCCAGCCTATGCTTTACGTTTTTAATGCAACTTTAGTGATATACAATTAATATAAAACACACTACACATATTTAAAGGGTATAAACTGATAAAATGTGACCTGCCTGCAACTTCCTGTATATCAGCACAATTAATAAATAGATTCCTCCCCTCACAGTCCATCCCCAGAAATCAATGATCTGCTTGCTGTCAATACACACTAGTTTGCATTTCACAAATTTGTCAGTGAGTGGAATTATGTCATGTTCTTTATCTGCTTCTTTCACTCAGCACGATTATTATGAGATTTATCCATGTTGTAGCAATGGCTCATTCCTTTTTATCACTGAGTAATCTTCCACTGTCTGGATAAACCATAACAGGTTATCTGTTTACCTATTGATGGATATGTGGCTTGCTTCCAGGATTGGAGTATTACAAGTAAAATTGTTATGAATATTTGTATATGCACCAATGTACAGACATAAGCTTTTATTTCATAGGTAAATGCCTAGGAGTAAAATAACTGGGTCACATGCTGTTTCAGCTTCTTCTAAGATGACTGTCCTGTTTTATGTTCTCAAAAGTGTACCAGAATGGGTACACTTACATACATACAAGCAATATACTCATACACATAAAATAAAAATAATACTTTAAAAATGGGACCAGAGCCGGGCATGGTGGTACACGCCTTTAATCCCAGCACTCAGGAGGCAGAGGCAGATGGATCTCTGTGAATTCAAGGCCAGCCTGGTCTACATAGTGAGTTCCAGGACAGCTGGGGCTACAGCTGTCTCAAAAAGACCAAAAAAAAAATGGGACTAGAGATGGCTCAATGGGTAAAAGGACTGGCTGCTCTTGCAGAGGACCTGGGTTCAATTCCCAGCATCCACATGGCAGCTAACAACTGTCCATAACTTCCAGGGGAATCCAATACCTTCATCTGATCTCCATCAGTACTGCACGACACAGGTGCACTTACATACATGCAGGCAACACACTCATACACATAAAATAAAAAAAAATAAATAATTTTTTTTGGTCTCTTTGAAGCAGGGTCTCCCTGTAGCCCAGCTGTCCTGGAACTCACTATGTAGACCAGGATGGCCTTGAACTCAGAGATCCACCTGCCTCTGCCTCCCAAGTGCTGGGACTACAGGCGTGAGCCACCATGCCTGGGTAAAAAAACAATAAATAATTTTTAAGGTACATCAGAGTTTCAGTCCTTCCCCATCCTTGCCAACACTTGATATAGTATGTGGTCCTGAGAATGGAATCCAAAGTTTACATATGCTAGTCAAGAACTCTATCACTGAGTCACACCTCAGCCCCTTAGCTTCGGGCATTTTAATACATGTACAGTGTAACTCACTGCAGTTTTCATTCTTACATTTTTATGCACCCCCATGCATGTGCACAAGGATAGTGATTGATATGTGTGCACACATGCCACAGTGCACACCAAGATTAGAGGATGGTTCTCTCCCTCCACCACCTAGAGCTTGGGATTTAACTCAGGTCACAGACTTGGCAACAAGTGCCTTTACCAGTTGAGCCATCTCACCTCAGTGTAGTTTTAATTTGTATTCCCTAATGAATAATGATACTAAGCATATTTTCTTTTCCTTTTTTTTTTTTTTTTTTTTTTGGTCTTTTTGAGACAGGGTCTCCCTGTAGCCCCAGCTGTCCTGGATTCACCATGAGACCAAGCTGGCCTCCAACTCACAGAGATCCACCTGCCTCTGCCTCCCGAGTCCCGAGTGCCGGGATTAAAGGTGTGCTCCACCACACCTGGCCTAAGCATATTTTCATACATTTGCTATCCATTTCTTTGGTATATAATGAAGTTCCTGTTCAAATCTTTTGTCCATTTATTTGGGCTGTTTTACTCAGTTTTAAATCATTTATACTGCATACAAATCCTTTATCAGACATACAATTTGCAAATATTCTTTTCTAGACAGTAGTTGTCATTCCATTCACTTAAATGTCTTTCAGAGAATAGAAGATCTTGATTTTTTATCAAGTACCATTTATCAATTGTTCATTTATGAATTAAATTTTTGGTGTCTTATCTAAAAGTTCTTTGCCTAAAGCAAAGATTTTCATTGATCTCTCTCTCTCTCTCTCTCTCTCTCTCTCTCTCTCTCTCTCTCTCGGTCTTTCTATGTAGCCCTAGCTACACTAGAACTCATTATATAGACCACACTGACCTCAGACTTATGATCTTTCTGCCTCAGACTTATGATCTGAGTTTGCATCTGTTGTACATTCCATACTTGGGGTAGGGATGAGGCAGGGTCTCAAGTATCCCAGGCTGGCCTCAAACTATGTTGCCATGAATGGCCTAGAATTCCTCATCCTCCTGTCTCCAACACCAAAGTGCTGAGAATATAGGGGTAAACCACCATGCTAAACCTAGGGATTATTTTTTTTAATATTTTATTTATTTTTATTTTTATGTGTATGCGCGTATTGCCTGCATATAGGTAAGTGCACCCATGTCATGCAATGCCTGCGGAGGTCAGAAGAGGCTGTTGGATCCCCTAGGACTGGAGTTACGGACAGTTATTAGCTACCATGTGGGTGCTGGGATTCGAACCCGGGTCTTCTGCAAAAACAGTGTTCTTAACAGCTGAGCCATCTCTCTAGACCCAGGATTATTTTTTAATACTTTATTGTTATGTGTGTGCAGTGTGTGTGTGTGTGTGTGTGTGTGTGTGTGTGTGTGTGTAAGTGCATCAGTGCCTTAGCACAAGTGGGGAGGTTAGAGGACAACTTTTGGGAGTCAGTTTTCTCATTCCAACATAGAGTTCCAAGGATTCAGGTTGTCAGACTTGTGAGCAAGCACTTTTACCCACTGAGCTATCTCACCTGCTCCAAGATTTGGGGGTTTCTTTTTTTTTTTTCTTTTTCTTTTTTTCTTTTCTTTTTCTTTTTGAGATAGGGTCTCACTATGCAGTCCTAGCTGGCTTGAAATTTGCAGTATAGACCAGGTTTGCGTCAAACCCAGTGATCTGCCTACCTTTGCCTTCCCAGTACTAGGACTAACGGCTGATGCTTAGCAATTTTTTTTTTTGACAGTTTTCCAAACTGGATTCAAACTTGTAGCAACACTCCTGGCTTGGTCTCCTGAGTTCTGAGATTACAGTTGTGAGCCACCAAACTCAGCTAATAGCCCTTATTGAAAGAACTGTCCCATATATCTCAGAAATTACAGGTTATCAATCATAGGACTTAAATTCCCACCCAGTTCAGGAACCCCATCCACAAAAACTCTTGACATATTCACCCAGTCTGTTTGAATACTCCCAGTGATAACCTTATTACTAAAGAATGACTCCATTGTTGAATACAGTAAGGGCCTAGAATCAGCCAGTGCTGCAGACCTCCCTACCACCTGTCAGTCTAGCTTCCCACAGAAAAGGCAGATAGCCTCTCCTTTGATGGCAAGACATCCCAATAACCTTCAGCACCAATCCAGCTTCAATGGTATTTCCTTTCTAAGAAAAGAACATTTTTTTCAGTTCTCTCTGTATCATCTTCAGCTCCCACAGGGCAGGAGTTAGCAAGAAAAATGAGTCGAAAGGCCAATCTCTATTATTTGGGCAGCATATGCAACCTTGTCCAACCACTTGCATGTTGCCTACTTAAAATCTTGAGAATGTTCACCCAGATAGGCCTCACCCTGGAGGAATCTTTGACTTGGATCACCTAATTCAGGAAACTCTGCAGCTGTCCTTCCTGGTTCCTTTTTCATGATCAGGGGTGTGGTGGGAGAAGAACTGATCTGAGGAGTTCATTCCTTTGTACAGCTGCCAGACTGAGTGCCAATCCTGCCTACAGCCCCCAGTCCCACCCTCTCTCCTCAGTCAGCACTTGTTCTTGTCAATCAACAGAAGAGACCTGCCATTCAGCAGGACAGAAAAGAGAAGGGATAAAGGACAGGGCCGTTGTAGGGCAAGGAGGACAGGCAGAAGGACTTCAAAGAGTGAAAGACAAATGTGACAGGTAGAACAGCACAGAGGAAAGCAGAGACATGGGTTCAGGAGAAACGGTAAGATGAGCTTGGGTACGGACAAGGTAGAGCCAGGACCAAGATCTGAGACTAAAGACAGTATGTTGTAGGTCAGACCCTGTTTCAAAAGACTAAATAATAAAATAGGGGCTAGAGAGATGGCTCAGCAGTTAAGAGCACTGTCTGCTCTTGCAGAGGACCCAGGTTCAATTCCCAGCACCTACATGGTAGCTAACAACCATCCGTAACTCCAGTTCCAAAGGATCTGATGCCCTCTTCTGACTTCTGTAGGTACTGCATGACACCGGGTGCATTTACATACATGCAAGCAAGACACTCAATACATATAAAATAAAAATAATAAAGTATTTTTTAAAAATAACAATAAAATGTAATTGCATTTATTTGATTTTTTGAGACTCTCATGTATCCCAAATTGTTCTCAAACTTACTATGTAGCTGAGAAAACCTTCAACTCCTGATCCTCCTGCCTCAACTTAAATGTTGGGATTACAGGTGGTTAATACCTGTAATTAAAAAAAAAAAATCTGGCTTTACTTCCCTGGGCTGCACAGCCTCCCCTGTCTTGGTCCCAGCACCGTCTCTGGGTAAGTCCAGCACGCCCAGCAGGCCTTGACTCCCCCAGCCTCTTTTACCCTCCCAGCTCCCCTGCCACATCTCTCCTCCTAGGCTGGGTACAGGCCCATTTCTTGTCTTGAACCCCAGACAGCAGGGCCAACCTCTGGGGCAGAGCCACCACCGCTTCCTGATCCTCTGCATCCAGACCAACCCAGTTCCTCCCTACCATCCCCAGGAACCCTCTGGGCCTGGTCCAGCCCTCACCTCCCTTTACTTCCCCGGGCTGCACGGCCTCGGCGTGGCCTTGGTGCCAGCACCTTTCCTGGTCCCCAGAAGCCCTCTGGACCAGGTCCCACCCTCATATCCCTTTGCTTCCTGGGCTGCACAGCCTCCAGTGTTCTGGTCCCAGCACCTTCCCTGGGTAAGTCCCGTGCACCTTGACTCCCCCAGCCTGTTTCACCCTCCCAGCCCCCCCCTGGGCTGGACAGCCCCCGGGTTCCTGGTATCAGCCCCTTCCCTGGCTAAGTCCAGCACGCCTTGACTCACCAAGCCTCTTTCACCCCCCACCCCCTCCCCCTGCCAGTCTCTCCTCCTAGGCTGGGTACTGGCCCATTTCTTGTCTTGGCACCCCAGACACCTGGACTAACCTCTCGACCCAGAGCCGCCACTGTTTCCTGATCCTTTGCATCGGGACCAACCCAGTTCCTCCTGTGGGCCCCCAGGAACCCTCTAGGCCTAGTCCGGCCCTCACCTCCCTTTACTTCCTGGGTGGTACAGCCACCAGCTTCCTGAGACCAGCATCTATCCTGGGCCCTGCTCCCAGGCTAGCCCAGCCCCCAAATTCTTAAGGGCAACATCTTTCCTAGAGGGACCCATACCTTAAGAGAAAGCCTGATATCATCTGAGCCTCATCTCACTTGGGCCTCTGTGGGACCTCCTGAAGACAAAAGCAATTAGGCCACTCCAATATAAAATCAAAAGCGAGAACCTGAAGCCTAGACCAATCATTTTTTCATGTCCAAGAAGTAAACCTCTAAGGCACATAAAGTTTACAAAAAGAAGCAGACCTAAACTCAACAAAGGAATGCTGGAGTCTCACACAAGAATCAGAATCTATAAAAGAAATCCACATGTCAAAGTCATAGAGGGAAAAAAAACATGAAAAATCAAAATAATATATCCCCCCACCAAGTACCATCAGTCTTCCAGAGGAGTATAATGACACCCCCCCTTGAGATAACATACAGAAATCAGAAACTACAAAAGAAATCCATAAGCCAAAGTCATAGTGAAAAAATAATAACATGAAAAACCCAAATAAAACATCCTCACCAAGTATCAACAGTCCTGTAGAGGACTACATGAGAATACCCTAGAGATAACACAGGACATGGAATTCAAAAGAACAATTATAAACATGATAAAAGAATTCAGTGAATTTACAGAACACACAAAGAAATCAAAGAACTGAAAGAAGATAGGGATAAACTACTGAGTGAATTCAGAAAAGTGTTAGAAATACTGAAGAATACTCAGGCTGAGATGAAGAAGGACATGAAACACTCAGTACACCAATTAGAAATGACAGGAGAAAGCCTCACCAATAGGCTGAATGAAATGGAAAACAGAACATCAAGACTAGAAGATAAAGTGGTTGAATTAGACTACTCAAGCAAAGATTATGAAAAATTTTAAAAAACACAAGAATGTAATATCAAGAATTGGGTAACAACATAAAAAAAAACAAATTTATGAATCATAGGCATACAGGAAGGAGAAGAATCTAGAGATAATGGTGTGGACCAGATCTTCAACAGGATTGTAGAAGAAAATTTCCCAAAATTAAAGAAAGACATGCCCATACAAGTACAAGAAGCATATAGAGCAC
>NW_008330333.1:2373052-2373839 GCF_000622305.1 Nannospalax galili
CAGATGCCAACCCAGATTACTTTACCCAGCCAAAATGTCTATCATAGTTGAAGGGGAAAGAAAAATCTTCCATGACATAAATGGTCTGAGAGAATTCCTGTCCACAAAACTAGTCCTTCAGAGAGTTCTTGAAGCAATACAAAGAGCTGAAGAAAGGAACGACTATACACAAGAGGTGATGGAAAGAAATTCAATGAAGGTATAACTGTGGAAATGCACAGCTATATCAAGAATGTGAACAGAAACAAAAATGACAGGATTCAATACTTATCTTTCAATAATGACTGTATATATTAATGGCTTTGACTCCCCAATCAAAAGATACAGAGTAGTTGAATGGATTAAGAAACAAAACCCATCTTTTTGTTGTCTGCAAGAAACTCATCTCGCTTTCAAGGACAGGCACTACTTTAAGGTGAAAGGATGGACAAAAATTATACCAAGCAAATGGTACTAAGAAGAAAGCAAGCATTGCAATTCTAATATCTGATAAAATAGACTTTAAACTAAAACTAATCAGGAGAGACAAAGAAGGCCACTTCATTCTGATCAAAGGAACAATAAACCAAGAAGATATTACAATCATGAACATATATTCACCAAACTCTTGTGAACCCACCTTCATAAAATACTACAGGACTTTAAGACCCAGATTAATCCCAACTCATTAATAGTAGGGACTTCAATACCCATTGTCACCATTAGATAGGTCAACAGGACAGAGAATTATCAGAGGGGCATCTGAATTAAACAATACCATATATCAAATGGACCTAACAGACATCTA
>NW_008330333.1:2374234-2387375 GCF_000622305.1 Nannospalax galili
AATGAAGAATGAGTCAAAGAAGTCAAGAAAGAAATAAAAGTATAACCTGGAACTAAAATGGCAATACAACACAACAAAACCTCTGGGACACACTGAAAGTGGTCTCTAGAGGGAACTTTATAGCTCTAAGTGCCTCCCTCGTTTATAGCTCTAAGTGCCTCCCTCATTTATAGCTCTAAGTGCCTACATTAAAAAATCAGAAAGATCACAAATAAATTACTTAACATTGCAACTCAAGACACTTGAAAAGCAACAGCAAATGAAACCCAAACCCAGCAGATAAGAAGAAATAACAAAAGTCATAGCAGAACTTAATGAAACCGAAACAGAAAAAAACAATACAAAGAATCACTAATTCCAAGAGCTGGTTCTTTGAAAAGATAAACAAGATTGACAGACTGCTAGCCCAGTTAACCAGAAGAAAGAAAGAGCACCTCCAAATCAACAAAATCAGAGAGGAAAAGCGGAACAACACAACAGACACCTAAATGGTCTAGAACATTGTTCACAAATAGTTTCAGAGACCTATATGCGGGCCAGGAGTGGTGGCGCACACCTGTAATCCCAGCACTCAGGAGGCAGAGGCAGGGGGATCTCTGTAAGACTGAGGCTAGCCTGGTCTACATAGCAAGTTCCGGGCTAGCTGGGGCTACAGGGAGACCCTGTTTCAAAAAGACACACAAAAAAAGATGTTTTCATCTCATCTCCAGCATGAGGAGCTCTCAGGAATGGGTGAGTTTTGCTTGCTGAGAAGCCTACAAAGGCAATCACCAAATTGAAATATGTAAAAATAGACCTGTATATTCTATGTCAGCAGTAGAAGCAAGATCTTCTTTTACATACTCAGGAAAATAAAAATCACATTCCTAAAATCAGAAGTTAATTTCAGAAAGTAAAAATATCTGATTACCTCCTGGACCAAGGCAGCTCAACCATCAGAAAACTTTGGTTCCACTTCCAAAGGATTCACTTGTGCTCTGCTTCCCAGTTCTTCATTACTTCTTCGGTTTTTAGTGCTTTTTTAGTAAGTTGTGTTTAATTCTGATATGAGACATTATCCTTCCTCTCCTCCCTGTGAGTTTGCCTGTAACGTAATCTAGAGAGTTGGCAGCAACATGCCCCAGACATCTGTGTCCTATCTTCTCCCCACGTCCTGACAGGACTCTTGTCAATAAGACGTTTTGCCTGGTTTAGAAACATGCACTGTCATTCCTCCTCCTCCCCTAGGCTCTCAGTGTCTCTTGTGTCACCTGTCACATTAACTTCAAGGCAGTAGCAATTTCTACAGTTTCTGTTTGTTTGTTCTGTTCTGTTCTGTTCTGTTCTTCTGTTTTTGTTTTGTTTTCTTTTGGTTCAAGAACAAGACAAGGCTATCCACTATCTCCACTCCTCTTTAACACAGTGCTTGAAACTCTTGCAAGAGCAATAAGACAAGAGAAAGAAATTAAATGAGTAATAATTGGAAAAGAAGAGAGCAAATTATCTCTTTTTGCAGATGATATGTTATTATATCTAAGAGATGCCAAAAATTCCACCAGAAAACTCCTAGAAATTAACATGTTCAGTAAAGTGGCAGGTTACAAAATTAATCTACAAAAGTGCATAGCCTTTCTATAGTGTACATGGAAACACTCCCCTTCACAATAGCTTCAAAAAAAATATCTCGGAATAAACCTGACCAAAGACATTAAAGACCACTACAAAAAAAATTTTAATTCCTTAAAGAAAGAGATTGAGGAAGACATCAGAAGATGGAAGGACCTGCCATGCTTATGGATTGGAAGAATTAATATTGTGAAAATGACCATCCTACCAAAAGCCATTTATAGATTCAATGCAATGCCAATCAAAATCCCCATGACATTTTTCACAGAATTGGAAAAAAACATGCTAAGATTCATATGGAAGCACAAAAGACCTCAGATAGCCAAAGCAACCCTGAGCACTAAGAGCAATGCTGGGGGGATTATAATACCAGATATTAAACTGTATTACAGAGTTATAAAAACAACATGGTACTGGAACAAAAATAGACCCATAGATCAATAGAACAAAACTGAAGACCCAAATATGAGTAAATGCAAATTCAGCCACCTGATATTTGACAAAGGGGCCAAGAATATTCACTGGAGCAAAGACAGCATGTTCAGCAAATGGTGCTGGCAAAACTGGATCTGCACCCATAGACGAATGAAGCTAAACCCTTATCTTCACCCTGCACAAAACTCAATTCCAAATACATCAAAGATATCAATGTAAAGCCTGAAACTCTGAAACTGTTAGAAGAAAACATTGGCAATAACCTACAAGATATAGGTGTAGGAAAGGATTTTCTAAACCGGACATCAGTTGCTCAGGAAACAAGGACAAAATTAACAAATGGGCCCTCATTAAACTAAAATCTTCTGTATCCAGTGACACGTCCGACAGAGGTTTAACATCCAGAATATATAACGAATTCAAAAAACAAAGTATCGAGAAAGGAAGTAACCCAATAAAAAGATGGGCTAAGGAGCTAAACAGAGAGTTCTCAAAAGAAGAAATAAAGATGTCTAAGAAGCATCTTAAAAGGTGTTCAACATCACTAGTAATTAGGGAAATGCAAATTAAAACCACTTTAAGATGAAGTGGCTAAGATCAAGAGAACAAACAATACCAAATGTTGGAGAGGATGTGGGGAAAGGGGAACGCTCATCCACTGCTGGTGGGACTGCAAGCTTGTTCAACCCCTATGGAAAGCAGTGTGGAGAACTCTTAAAAAACTACAAATGGGCCGGGTGTGGTGGTGCACGCCTTTAATCCCAGAACTAGGGAGGCAGAGGCAGGCAGATCTCTGTGAGTTCAAGGCCAGCCTGGTCTACATAGTGAGTTCCAGGACAGCTGGTGCTACAGGGAGATCCTGTCTCAAAGAGACCAAAAAAAAAAAAAAACTACATATGAACCTACCATTTGACCCACTTATACAACTCCTTGGCATATACTCAAAGAACTCATCCTATTGCAGAGACACTTGTACATCCATGTTTGTTGCTGCTCTTTTCACAATAGCTAAAAGATGGAAGCAATCTAAGTGTCCCTCAACTGATGAGTGGATAATGAAAATGTGGTTCATTTATATGATGGAATTTTACTCAGCAGTAAAGAAAGATTAAATCATGAAATTTGCAGGTAAATGGACGGAACTAGAAACTAAGTGAAGTAACACAGACTCAGGGAAAAAAAACGCCGTATGTTCTCCCTCATATGTGGATCCTAGCACCAAATCCTTATCAGTGTGAATATGTATCTAGACATAACTACAGGAACCAGGATAATGAAGAGGAACCAGGGAAGTAGAGGAAAAGAAAGAATCTGAGAGGAACAGTAGAAAACATGTGTTGACAAGGGACATATGGACAATAATGGGGTTAAGGGAAAGGGGGGAGGGAAGGTTATACAAGGAACCTAGAAGATAAAGGGAAAGAAGGAGCTCAAGAGAGGTGGGACCATAGGAGAAGGGTATTATTAAGGGAGAAATGGAAAAAATGGGGGCACCTTAAATGGGATAACCATGGTGGAAGGGTTAGACAATGTGGGAGATAAACAATGCCTAGCTAGTTTTTAGAAAACCAGAGGGAACCATATTAGGTCAACAACCTACTGACATTATACATACAACCAGATCAAAGAATGTAATATATGCCTAGGCAAGGTTTATCTGAGAGCATTTGGTCTTTGCCTAAGCTCTATCTACATGGCATTTGGTAATTAAAAGTACCAGACTGGTGGAACTAACCTCCTTGGATGTTTAACAGCCATACTTTGAGGCCTATACTAATTTGGTCAAGGGGACATAAAGGCAGTTTTTGCTCCTTGTTCCCCTAGGTCGAGTAAGTTCCAGGGGACTATGAGCATCTCTCAAAATGTCCTGTAACTGTGGTGAGTCACCTGTCCTCCTGAGCAAGGAGGCCATGGAGACCCCACCAGATGGACCTGAACCAGTGTCCAGTCTACAAAGAGGAGGGTCAATATAGAGGAAACATTTCCTCCATGCTTCCAAGCAAAGCCAGCCATGGTTGAGTAGGACCTTTGACTTATCTTCACATAGACAGAACTGGTAAAAGGAGCCAGGGGCTCCTCCCAAGCCCATGTTACCCTTGAGGAACAGATCCTCAAACGACCTTAAGGGTAAAAATAAATTGTTTAACTGGGCCAACTGTAGGGTCTTAAACACCCAAAAGGAAAGTATAACCAAAAATTAATTGGGTCAATATAATTTTTAAGAGTCCATATGCATAGCTAAAGGCTATGGAACAATGCCAGACAGGAGATACCTTCCTTTGAGTTATTGGCCAAGGTGGCGCAAGAGACTCCCAGACAGTAACCCAGCATAGAACTGGGACAATGAACAGCAGACCCCAATCTTAGCTAAAGGAATATTGACAATGGATTGCTGCTAGATGAAGAACAGCTAATGTTCCTAAAGCAAGGATCTCTAGACAGGCTGACTACAGTCAGCAGAAAGACAAGCACTGGAGAAGACACGGACAGTAGACAGTAACAGGGATGACAGAGTATAAGGGCTCCAGTATGTGGGAGGGGGAAGGCTATGGGAGGGTGCCATTTGGGAAGTGGGTATATAGATGAATAAGATTATGTGGGATGGTCTGTATGATATACACACAGAAAAATCAACAATTTTTTAAAAGACATATTTGAGGATGAAGCATAAAAATTTACTTCATATTAAATAGCAGAGGTGATAAAGATTATCAGTGAAATCTACCTGATGACTTTACATCCATATTCAGGTACTAAGGATCCGAGTGTAACTGACTGTGACTAGTAATCATCAGATACATAGAGATTAAAGACACATGTGCAAACATCTAAGCGTTTGTAGCATTAAAAATGTAGGAAACAGCATATTTTAAAATGAAATGGAGATCGTCTTTAAAGCATAAAAACTCATTCAATTTTATATCTTACAGGGTTTATACTGAGTTCAATACTGTATAATGGTATTAATTCAACTATGAACCTAAAAATTTACAACCACTTTTGAAAGAGATGTATCCTTGCTCTGGTGTGTTACTGAATATGTTAAAGCTGTAATGAAATGCTGCTTCTAATCATGTGCTTATTAAATTTAAAAAACAAAAAAAATCTGGTAAAATTTAAAAGTAATTAAAAATTTAGGGCTGGAGAGATGGCTCGGTGGTTAAGAGCACTGACTGTTCTTGCAGAGGACCTGGGTTCAGTTCCAGCACCTACATTGCAGCAAACAACCATCGATAACACCTGTTCCAGGGGATCCAACACCTCTGACCTCTCCAAGCCTTCCACGACACAGGTGCATTTACATACACACACGTAGGCAATACACTCACACACATAAAATATAATAAAAATTAAATATATACAAATTTAAAAAATTAAAAACAGGCGCTGGTGGCTGGGGTAGTATTTGCCTTGCATCACAACCCCCCCCAAAAAAAAGTGTAGTTGAATGCTGGATTCTAGTCACTCCTGCTCCAACACCCCTTCACAACACAATAGTCTAAACTTGACATCTTTCCGCCCCGCCTCGGGCTTAACCGCAATGAAGGCGCCTAAATTCAGATGTCCATCATAAACGCTGAGACACTGTTCTAGACATTTTCGGTTAAAGTAAGTGTCGTATGAAAATAGGCATCACCTATTTCTTGGCTGTTTTAAGACGACTTCCGGAACATTTTAAATCACACGTGAGAAGAAAGCCAGAACGCCAGCGCCAACCGGTAGAAGGCGCTGCATCGGCGCCGTGGGCGTGCCCGGGAAAGAGCCAGAAGAGCTTGCTGGCGGGAATGCGCGGTACGCCCTGAGGCGCTAACACGCATGCGCACTGACACAGAGGGCGTGGCCAGTCCGCGAATGGGCGGGAATTCGAAAGCTCTCTTGACTTCCTCCGCTGGCTAAAGAAAGCCTGGGGGCGAAGACAGCTGCTCTGGGAAAGGGAAATTTCCCTGGCTCCGCCCCCAAAAGCCTCGCCTCTAGGCTATGGGAATGGAGCGGCCCGGAGACCGGAAGAAGGCGGAGCCTCCGAGCTCGGCTAGGACGGGCGTCCTAAACTCACAGCGCCCTCTGTTGATCCTCTCAGAGGTTGCAGAGCGTGTGCGCCCTACCGCCTCATACTTGGCAGAAAGGGGTCCCTTGGCTGCTGGCCTGGGAAGGGATGGCTACCCAGATTCTAGCTAAGACCCTCTCTTCATGCACGCTTATCTGATGTAGATTTAGCAGAATGCAATCCAGTAAGAGAAAATTAGACATAATGCTACCTGAAAACACCCGATTCAAACGGCTACATTCTCAGTGAGGCATTAACATTTTGGAAAACGCAAAAATATAGCAAGAGAAATATACAGGGGCGAGGCGGGTGGGGATGGAACACAGACCACAATAGAGTGGGGGGAAATCACAGAATGGAGGCACTAATTCCTACCTTGGTGGTGGTTGCTACCTACTTGAATCCATTTGTCAAAACTCACCGAACTAAAGTGAGTTTCAATGAATGCAATTACTTTTGTTTTTATTACATTTAGTGTGTGTGTCTGCTTGTGCCATGGCACAGGTGTGGGGGTCAGAGGACAACTTGCAGGTGTTCTCTCCTTCCACCATGTGGGTAACAGGGATCAAACTCAGGTGGTCAGGCTTGGTGGCAGGCCCTACTGAGCCATCTCACTGGCTAGCAGTTTTGTTTTGAATACTAAAATGAGATTGGTGGCTGCCAGGGACTGGGAGGGGTAATGGAGAGTGACTGCTTAATGTGGAAAGGACTCATTCTGGAATGGTGGAGCTATTTTGGAACTAGGTAGGCTCACTAACATTGTAAATGTACTAAGTGCCAATGTTCATTTGTAAAATGACAAGTTTTATGCCTTGAAATTTCTAAAGAAAAATTTTAAATTCATAAGAAAAAAATCCTACTGGGCATGATGGCACACGTCTTTAATCCCAGCACTGGGGAGGCAGGAACAGGTGGCTCTCTGGGTTTGAAACCAGCCTGATCTACATAGAGTTCCAGGCCATTCAGAGCAAATAGTGAGACTGTCTAAACAACAAAAATTCCAGTCTTTTTATTAAGTTCATGTCCAGAAGCATGCTGAGGGGAAATGGGAATTCTGCCCTAACCTTAGTCCCATGTCTCTTCCATGAATGAGGCTACAACCAGTCATGTTGTCATCTCTAGCCATGAGAAAGTTAAGAACCTTAAAAGACAATCTCCACCTCCAATAAAATGCAATTACCTACAATTTTCAGAAAAGGAAACTGAAGATCAGAGGAAGTGACTTGTCTTGAGGTTGAAGGGACCACTGGCAGGCCAAGGTTAGGGCCTGAGCACTTGCAGGTCACACCATGAAGCATTTCCCTCTCTTCTACAGATGAAGACACTAGAGTTCAGGGGTGTAATGAGATTTGTTCTCCAAATCCTAGACTGAGTAACTCCACCTTGCAACCAGCTTCCAAGTAGTGTTCTGTGCCAGACCACAGCAAAAAAAAAAAAAAAAAAAAAAAAAAAAAAAAAAAAAAAAGCCATCCTTCTTATGATCACAAAGCAAAGGCTGAGTGCACAAAAACATAATTTTCAGAGTCTGGTTCTGTTTGTGCCCAGTTATCTGAGCCTATAGTCACCTCTGCTGCTTTAAAACCAGGTACTGCTCTAAGCCCAGGTCTACATTAATTCTGTGTGTGGGCTTAGAACCATATATATAAAATAGAAACTTTGCCAGGCATGATGGCACATACCTTTAATCCCAGCACTTGGGAGGCAGAGGCAGGTGGATCTCTGTGAGTTCGAGGCCAGCCTGGTCTACATAGCAAGTTCCAGGCTAGCTGGAGCTACAGGGAAACCCTGTCTCAAAAAGACCAAAAAAAAATAATAATAATGGGGTTAGGGGAGAACTTCAAAAAAATGCAAACATCTTTAGTTGTTCACTGCTCTGTAAGTAACCCCTAATAGACTCAATTACACATGACATGCTGGACTTGCACGACTTGTCTTTGGGTTGGGTTGTTGGTACCATCCCACTTTGGAGACAGATGTTCTTTTATGAATCCCTAGAGAGATTTGTAAACCGGTGGGTTACACAAGCCCAGGAAGGAGGCCCACTAGGACCTGTATCTATATTTCTCTAGGAGTTAGAAACTGGCTTGGTTATTCATTCTCTCCTGTGGTGGACCAAACAGAAGTTGGAAGCCACTTTTCTATCCCCAGCATAACCTCTCATGGTTGAAGAATATTCAGAGTAATCCCATGGAACCTAAGGACCCCAATATCTTCATTAGAACTTCATGCACAGTTTAGGGGAACCATCATGTTCCCATAATCCCCTCTGGATTTAGAGGTCCGAAGAACACTCCTTAGTCTAGGCAAAGTACCTTGCCCAGGTCCTTGGAACAGTATACTCTCAAAAGATACAAAATCTAAAAAACAAAGTACAAACTTTATTTTGTTTCTTTACAAAGGCACGGTGGCCTCTTGGTTTTTTTCCCCCCCACACACACTTTCTTAACAAAATATAATAGTTTCTCCTTAGACACAAAGACCTCAAAATTGTTTTAAAAAAGACAGAAACCAAAACCAAAATAAAACCAACAACAAACAAAACAAAAAGAGAGAGACAAAGACATTTTGGGGGTCAACAATGGGAACCCTGGAGGGAAAGGTAGAGGGTCAAGGATGGAGAGTGGCCAATTCTGGTACTGAGGTGGGGACAGGGAGGAAAGGGAGAGGAGAAGGGCAGCAGCAAACCCCAACCGAGAAGCAATGTAGACCCCCCGGGTCCCCAGAAAGCCCCAGCCCAGCCTGACCCCCAACCCATGTAAGTGCTTAAAGGAGAAAGAAGAAAACCAAATAAAGGAGGAAAGAGGGGTTGAAAGTTGACAGTCTTAGGGCTGGCTCTGGGGAGAGGAAATACCTTGGGGTTTTGTTTGATTTTTTCCCTGTTTTTAACAACACGTTTAAATGGAAAAAAAAAAAAGGTTTTTTGGCGGAGAGAGGCCAGGCACCACAGTGTCAGCTTCCCTAGCCCCCAGGGCCAAGGCCCAGCCCTGGGGTCCCGATGCTCCCACACACACTGTGCCACCCCAACCCCGGGACCTGGGCTTGAGTGGCTTCGTTCAAAGGTCAACTTACAGTATTGAAAAAGAGGTCATAAAAGAGACCCAAATGACATCATAATTTTGTAAAAATTTCTCACTCATTCACCCATGTTTCTCCTTGTTGCTGCCCCGGCCCCCTCTAGCCCCCAGAAGGGAGAGGAGGGCTGGGGGGGTGGTCAGGGAAGTTCGCCATCCCCTAAAGGCTCTTCCCGGCTCTGGTCCATAGCATCGCTGTCTGAGGCCTCTGAATCCGAGGCAGTGTCAGAGGTGTGAGCCTCTGGGCAGCTACGGACCGGCTTCACGATGACTGCTCTCCGCTGTTCTTCCTCCAGCTCCTGCTTGTCATGGGTGCCCTCGATGTGCTGGATAGCCTAAACAGAAAGGGATAGGCTACAGAGACTTGGCAGGGGATACTGGGCCAGCCAGGAGAGTGGAGGCCCTTAGCCAGCTGCTATCTGCCTCCAACACCGTATTCCAGACTGTTCAGAAAGAAGCTAAGCAAAGCAGAGGTAGGGGGTGGAGTTAGAAAGAGAAGACCCTTCTGTTAAGTTGAAAGACCCCTTTTTCCAAGAAGACCACAGCCCCAGATGTTTAGAAATGACAAGCATGGCTTATATTCATATATTTTTTAATATTTTATTTATTACTTTTATTTTATGTGTATGAGTGTATTGCCTGAATGTGTATAAGTGCACCCATGTTAAGCAATACTGGCGGAGGTGAGAAGAAGGTGTCCGATCCCCTGGAACTGGAGTTACAGATGGTTGTTAGCCACCATGTGGGTGCTGGGAATCGAACCTGGGTCCTCTGCAAGAGCAGTCAGTGCTCTTAATGGCTGACCCATCTCTCCAGCCCCATGTTCATATATTTTAAAGTCTATTAACTTAGTCTGTTAGTCATTGTATTTTTCAGTTTACTGGTCTTATATGCAATGAAAGTTCTGGGGGTTGATAGTTTTTTTTTCTTGTTTCTGCTTTTTGGTTTAGTTTATTATTCATTAGCTAATTTATTTTTTTATGTTACCACAGCACTGATAGGAGGCCTAAGTACCACCTACCCAGTCACTGCCAATAAAGGTGAAAGAGGTTGGAGAAGCAGTTCAGTCTATAAAGTGCAAGCATGGGGGTTTGAGTTTAATCCCCAGTACCCATTAAAAAGTCAGGCTTGGGGAGCTGGAGAGATGGCTCAGCGGTTAAGAGCACTGACTGCTCTTGCAGAGGACCAGGGTTCAATTCCCAGCACCCACATAGCGGCTATAAACCATCCTTAACTCCAGTTCCAGGAGAATCCGACGCCCTCTTCTGACCTCCCAGGCATCGCATGACACGGGTGCAGTCACATACATGCAGGCAATACACTCATACATATAAAAATAATAAATAAAATATTAAAAAAAGAAAAAAGTCAGGCTTGGTAGCATGCACTTGTAATCCCAGGGCTGGGGAGGTGAAGTCAGGAGGATCCCCGGGACTCACTGGCTGGCCAGCCCAACTTAACCAGTGAGCCTCAGATTTCACTGAGAGATCTTGTCTCAGAAAAACATGGTAGACAGCTCCAAGGAATACTCCAAGATTGATACCTAGCTTCCACCCCATGTGCACCTGTGCCCCCACACAAACACCATATACACCTACACATACATCACATACACACAAAAGGAAGAAAGGAAGGGAAAGAAAAGTAAAATGAAGGTAAGAGAAAGTTCTGGACCAACCCACTACCTGGATACAGACTCATCACCTGAGTCTGCTCTGAGAACAAAGAAGCTTCTCAGGCCAGTGATATGGCTTAGTTGATAAAGGCACTTACAGCCAAGTCTTACAACCTGAATTCAGTCCTTGGATCCAAAATGGTGGAGAGAAGTGACACCTGCAAGTTATCCTCTGACTCCCACATGAGTGATCTCTACACATGTGTGCTGCACATGCAAGCAAGAGAATGTGTAAACACACACACACACACACACAATGCCATTTTTGAAAGGAGGCTCTTGGTCCCTAGGCATGGGGAAGGAGACTCACCTGGGTATCTAGATCTTTACCCCTACTACACAAGTCCTTGCTTGCTCTTCTTTTATGCTCTGGTCTGCTCAAAAGCCTGTTCCCGGGGGGGTCACCTCCCACAAACCACCCTTCCCTGAGCCTAAGTACCTGCACAATGGTATCCAGATTTTGCCGGGATGTAGAAACAGAGTTGATGACGGAGGAGGGACCCATGGTGACAACATTGATATGGTGGGAGGGAGGCGGGGCCGGTGCAGGCACGATCACTGTGGGGTGGTGGGTGGGAGCTGGAGGGGGCAGAAGCTGCAAGACAGAAGTCCTCAGTCTTTCTCCCACAGGTTCTTCCAGCCCATCAACCTTCCTTACTCACTGGGTCTCTGTTTACAATTTAGATATTAAATGCCTCCTCCCCCAAAGTCATGGGTAAAGGCTTGGTCCCCAGGATGAAACTACTGGAAGATGGTAGAAGCCTTAGTATTAGTAGAACCTATGCTGGGCCTGGTGATACACATCTGTGATCACAGTGTGCAGGAAGCTGAGCAGGAGGATCACAAATTCAAGGTCATCCTGGGCTATATAGTGAGCTCAAGGCCAGCCTGAGATGATACCAAGACCCTATATTAAGAAAAATACTAGCAGGGCATGGTAGCACACACCTTTAATCCCAGCACTCGGGAGGCAGAGGCAGGCCGATCTCTGTGAGTTTGAGGCCAGCCTGGTCTATATAGCAAATCCATGCCAGCTATGGCTACAGGCTGTCTCAAAAAGAAAGAAAAAGAAAAATCCTAATAATAACAGAACCCAGTGGAAGGCCTTTAGGTAATTGGACAGACATATCCTCCAAGAGAATAGTAAGATGCTAGCCTCTTTCTCTTTTCTCTCTAAGGCCAGCCTGGTCTACATAGTGAGTTCCAGGCCAGCTGTGGCTACAAAAAACAAATGCAGCTTCTGTCCATCCCAGATTCTCTGGCCCCTTCATTTTCCTGTACCAAGAAGTAGTTCAGCATCTAATAGACCACTGATCTCAAGTGGTAGAATGGTTGCCTGGCCCTGGGTTCAATCCCTAGCACCATCAAAAAAGGAAGAGCATAGACCTTAGATTTAGACAGAGAGGATTCAAATTCCTGCTCCTAATCACATGAGTTCCCAGGCAGGTTATTTGACCTTTCTGTGCCTCATCTGCCACAGCAATAAAACAGGAGCATAACAACTCAAGCTTCAAAGGATTGCTGTGAGGATTCTATGTACTAATGTTCACAAGATACCTGAAAACCCAGCAATGACCACATTTTTATTTTTGCCCCTTATACAGTCTGAACCTGGCTTCAAAGTTTTGAGAACCTCCAGGCAGCCCATGATGGCCCCTCTCAGAGCCCCTTGCTCACCTGAGTCCGCAAGTGCTGCTGTTCCCGCTCCAGCTTCTCCTGGTGCAGCAGCCGCACCTGCTCCTGTTGCTGCTGTAGCTGCACCTGCTGTGCAATCACCTTGAGCTTTTCCGGGTACATGTGGGCCTCTAGTGAGCGCACCTGCAGGTGGGGCAGCATAACACTCAGAGGTGGGGCAGAATCACACCTGCTCTACCAGCTGCAAAGGCCATGCACTAAAACCCCAAACCAGCGCACAGAGCAACCCCAAACCTAAAACTATAGGAGAGAGTGCCTCCTTCAGGACAGAGACCAAAAGCAGCTCCCTCCCAAATCCATTCCTTTGTCTGTGCTGTTCCCTCCACATAGAACCCCTTTCTCCCTTTTTTGTAGTTAGGTGGCTTCCTTATAGAAAATATGGGGCACCCCCTGGGAAACCAAGGCAAACCCTTCCAAGTGTCATGGCTCCTGTATAGTCTTATCTCAGCTGCATTTTTGTATGTACATGCTGGGGGTTGAGATCAGAATCTACATGCTAAGAACACATTCCATAACTAAACTATAAACCCCAGCCCTCTGTTGTATTTTTACACCTGTTAAAAAGAGCGACTGTGACCAGTGATAGTCATGCATATAGAGATTAGAAATGCATGT
>NW_008330333.1:2387887-2402931 GCF_000622305.1 Nannospalax galili
ATGTTAATGCTGTAATGAAATGCTTCTAATCATGTGGTTATTAAATAATTAAAAAAAAAAAAAAGAGCCTTTGGGGCTGGAGAGATGGCTCAGCAGTTAAGAGCATTAGCTGCTATGGCAGAGGACCAGGATTCAGTTCCCAGAATCCACATGGTGGCCAACAACTCCAGTTCCAGGGGATCGGACATCCTCTTCTGGCCTCCACAGGCACTGCATGCACTTGGTACACTTACATATATGTAGGCAAAACATTCATACACATAAAATAAAAATAAATCAATCTTTAAAATAAAAAAGAAAGAGGGGCTGGAGAGATGGCTCAGCAGTTAAGAGCACTGAATGCTCTAGCAGAGGACCCAGGTTCGAGTCCCAGCACCCACATGATGGCTATGAACTGTCCTTAACTCCAGTTTCAGGGGTATTCAAAGCTCTCTTCTGACCTCTGCGGCATTGCACGACATGGGTGCACTCACATACATGGAGGCAATACACTCACACACATAAAAATAATAAATATATTTAAAAAAAATTTTTTTTAAAAAAGTTTGACTAATCCTTTTCACTTCCATGCAAACAGAGATGCTGAAGGGCAAGGTGTACTCCTAGGCCTGTCACAAAGCAGGCAATCCTTGCTGAAAAGGAAGCATAGGCAGAAAAAGACCACAGAATCCATCTTCCGTACCTGCAGCACCACACCCAGCCAACAGAGGGAGCTGCCTCACCTGCTCTTCCAGCATCATCCGCACAGAGCGCTCCTTGTCCAGCTGCTGCCGCAGCTCTATCATCTCCCTCCGAAGGTCCTCAGCCTTCTCATCCTCCCAGATGTCAGGTGAGCCAATGCCCTCGTCCTTGTCCTCTGCCCGCCGCCGCTTGGGGGATGAACCACTCAGCTCCTGGGGACCCCAAGAGGTGGGTGAGTGGACTGCTCCATTGCAGGTTCCCCAAAGCTGCCCAATACAGGTGTATCTATGCTGGGGAGTCTATTCTACAAGTCCTACAAATCAGTCAAACACCAGGAGGGGAAGAAGAATGGACTGTCTTTCTGGAATAGTCACCTGGTTCCTCCAAAGTCCACTCTACTACACTTCACAGGAAAACCGAGGGCCCAGCAGGAAGTAGTGGGTCAGTGGGCAAGATGGAACTGATAACCATATATGCATCACAAGCTAATGGTTTGGTTAAGAGATGCCTACACAGGAGAGGAGCAGTCAAGAGGAGCCAGGAGAAGGGCAGAGTACTGCAGGAAGGAGTCCCCCTCAGATACCTGGATGAAGCGCTTGAGCTGTGTATTTTGCTGCAGGAGCCTGGTCTTTTCCTGCTCAAGAGAGAAGATATACTCCGCCGTCTGCTGGAGAATGGCTGCCTAAGGGCAGGAGGGATAGAGTCAGATTGGTGCCCTTTTCCCACCAGAGCGTGCCACTTTCTCCAGGAAATTCTCCCTGCTCTAGCCCACCTTGCTGAGCTTTTCTCCATCTGTATGGGGAATGAGGGTCTTGAGGGACTGGAAGCCCGCATTAATGCTCTGCATGCGCCTCCGTTCGTTGCTGTTGGCAATCTCCCTCCGTATCCTTCGCTCCTGGTCCCGCTGGGTTTCAGGGGTCAGTGGAATGTTGGCAAGGCTGCCAGGGAGAACAAGGACAGGTTCAGGTTAGGTGTCCTATAAACCCTACCCCCAGTGGGCTCCTGTCTTCGTAGTTCATTGCCAGAATAGTAACATAAGTTCATTGCCTGATGTAACCTGCATTGATCTACTGTTGCAAATAGTAGCCTGAAGCCTATCTGGCTGATCACCCCCAAGGATAACAGAGGGATGCTCTCTGGGATGCCCAGTAGATAGAATCAGCTGCCTGTGGACAAGGTGAATCCACCAGCTCCCCAGCTTCCTTCTTAAAGGTCTCTCCTCCAGAAGAGGTTCCCAGCAGTGTCTAGATATCAAAACACGTAAGAGCTCATAACCATGCAGCATCTGCCTAGCCAGGCTGGGTGAGGCCCAGAAATCTGCATTCATAGGCTAATCCCTATTGATTCTGATGCAGGAAGACCTCAAACAGCAACTAGAGACACCTGCTCTTGGGACACTTCAAAGCTCCTTGCTGTGTACCTGAACCACCTCCTGCAGCAGCTCAGACTCTGATACCGCAGTGTTCAGAAGATAACCCTTCTCCCTGCTCACTGCCACAGCTGCCTCCAGCACAAGCCCATAGTTACCACCCCAGCCACTTTGGGCTAAGATTGCACAGAGGACAAGACAAGTAACACTCACTCCACAAATGGGACACAGGGCCAACCACCTCTGGGGACAGTTCTCCAACCAGACCCACTCAGAGAGGCAAAGAAGTAAGGCTCCCAACATGCTGTGAGTGATGTTACTACATGCTGCAGAAGTTGTGGCTAGCCAGTGGGATGAGAGAGAAGGCAGCGAGAGACAGGGCAAGCCTGCAGGCTGAAAGGCACGGGTGGGAGGCAAAACAGCAGTAGAGGGCTGAACGCCACTGCTCCCGAGGGGGTGGGCCTGTGTGTGGCCTGGAGGAGGCATGCCCCCCTTCTCAGCCCTCCCCTGTACTCCCCCTCCTAACCCTGGCCTGATGGCTTCCAGATGCTGTGCTCCCAGCAGAGGCCGTCAGCCCCACCCAAAGCCACAGCCCTGGCTTCTTCCTGAGGGGCCCTCCCGGGTGACCTGTTCCAGGCTAGAGTCAAGGGAGCACATGCCCCTGGATCTGGAGGAACAGGGAAAGACCTCTCACCTCATCGATGTGGGAGTCTGAGGTCAAAGAAGTACTGGGTCTAACTTTCTTGCTTCGACTTGGCCCTTGCCCCTATCCCCAGGGAAAATGAACTACACAGCAGCCCAGGAGAGGAACACATCTGCAGCAGCTGGAAACAGCTGAGGCCTGTTCTGCCCCACCCAGCCTACCCCATCTGTCCTGCCTCAGCTCCCTAAAGGACCCTAGTAGCATCCCTGCCCCTTCCAGGGCCTCAGCTTCCTCTCCCACAGAAAGGGTAGCTGGCTGGGAACGAGCTCCCTGTCAGCCACTGCAGGGAGTTTGGAAGCAAAGCAGTTCCCTTCCCACTTCATTGAGCCAAGACCCCCTTCTATCAGGGCCCAAAAGCCCAGGACCTCAAACGACCTAAGGCCTACCTGGCCCCTTCTCCCAGAGTACAGGTCCCTCATAGGGCCTGGGAATGTCAGTATTGGGAAAGGGACCCAGGCCTCCCACCTGACAGATGAGGCTTCCCTTTACTTAGGGAGTAAGGTGGGAAGAGACATAGCTCTAGTAAGGTAGGAAGGTCAACAACTGGAAATTCTGCTTTTCTGCTTCAAATCAGGGTGCCTCTCTTCTCCCAGCCCCAACAATGGGAGCAATGGGGTATCTAGAAGGAAGCAAGGAGTCAAAGCAGAGAAAAACTGATGCTCTTCAGCCCTAGAGCCTGGCTCTGCCCTCTAGTCATACTTCCTCTGAGGCTAGCAGGCCCAGTGGGATGGAGAATGCTCTGTGGGTTAACATCACAGGCCTTTGGGGACAAGAAGAAACAAGGGAGGGTTTGACAAGGGAGGGTTTGGTAGCCTACACTTGTAATTCCAGCACTTAGAAGGCTGAGGCTGGAGGAGTGAGCGTTTTGAGACCAGCCTGTGCTACATAGAAGACCTTGTCTCAAAACACAAGAGAGAGACAGGGAGTTGGGTATGATGGCAATATGTCAGTTAATACCAGCATTCAGGAGGCAAAGATAGGATAAGTTCAAGGCCATCCTCAGCTACATAGTAAGTTCAAAGGCAGGCTGGACTACATGAGACCCTGTCCCCACTGCCCACACCACCCCACCTACCCCCAAAAAAAGAAAGGAAAGAAAGAAAAAGAACAAAAGAGGGCCAGCAGATGGCTTGGTAAGTCAAAGTACTTGCTGGCAACTCTAAAGTTCCATCTCTGGGCCAGGTGTGGTGGCACCCACCTTTAGTCCCAGCACTCAGGAGACAGAGTCCAGTGGATCTCTGTGAGTTCATGGCAGCTAACAACTGTCCATAACTCCAGTTCCAGGTGATCCAACACCCTCTTCTGACTTCTGCAGGCACTGCACAACACGGGTGCACTTACATACATGCAGGCAATACACTTATGCACATAAAAAATAAAAATACAGCCATGGTAGCTCAGGCCTTTAATCCCAGCACTTGGGAGGCAGAAGCAGGTGGATCTCTGTGAGATCCAGGCCAACTAGGGCTACAGACTGACCCTGTATCAAAAAGACCAATAATAATAGTAATAATAATAATTTTTAAATGTTAAAAAAAAATTTTTTTAAAGACCTGGTATGGCATTGTGATCCTAGCACTAGGGAGGTAGAATCAGGAAAATCCTGAGTTCAAGGACAACCTGGGGTACATAACATGATCCTGTCATTTCCTCAGTGACCTGTCACAATCCTCCAGTGTGGCAGCCTGGTGATTCTCATGTAAAAAGGAAGAAACTAGCTACAGTAAAATGCGGCACTGGAACCCCAGAGCAGGTGTCAAGCCACAGGGCAGAATAGGTTCTATACCATCCCACAGACCAACTAACAGTTTCCCCAGAAAAAGAGGGCCAGGCACTGTGTGAGTACTGTCACTGTGCTAACTCGTCTTTTTGCTGCTGTTCTATTTGTGACAAGATCTCATTCTGTAGCCTGGGCTAGCCGCATGGCAATCCTCCTGCCTCAACCTTCCAAGTGCTGGGATTACAGGTTTAAGCCACATGCCTGGCTTAACTGTCTTTAATATTCAGATTTCTTTATCCCTCTCACTGAGGCTCAGAGAGGTGGTTGCAGCAATGAGCCATGACACAGGGTCCTGTCTTGTGCAGATAGAACAGGGCACAGCTGACTCCTGCAAATGACCCACCAATGAGTGATGTGCTCTATTGACAGCTTACAGCCACAGGCTGCTCAACAATATGGGTGTCACTGTAAGAAGAGACCCACAGGAGAGGAGACTCACCCAAGGTTGCACTCGATGGACTGACAGGGCAAAGTGTAGTTGGATACAGTTCCCTGCAGCCCCCACCAACTCAGCTGCTCTTGAAACGTCAGGCCTGAGCACTGACCTCTCCCTCTTTCTATCCTTCAAGACATCCACTAACTGGGGAGCCCAAAACAGACCTCAGAGCCTCAGCATTGAAAACTTCAGTCATAGAATTCCCAGAATGAAAAAGCTTTAGGTCCCAGGCAAGGAGCAGGCCACTAACCTAACTCTTCCAAGAACTCCACTTGCCCTCACCCTTCAAATCCATCTACCCAGTCTCCTACCTAAGAAACCAACTGCTGGGCAACCTGGTCATACCTGGACCAAACTGTGAGGAAAGAGGTTTTCTCTGCAAAGCTACAGTTCCACATGGGACTTGGGTTTACCTCAATTACTCATTTAAACAGCCCAGAAAGCTTCAGCTAATAGAATCAATGGACTACATGCTAATCACAATTTCTGATTAGTAGAATGTAAGGGAGCTAGAAGCTCTAATTGGTGGACTGTAAGCTAGCCAGGAATTCTGATTGGTGGAATGCAGACCAACTGTTCTGATTGCTGACCAGCCCAAGGATGGTGGATTGTCATTTCCAGCTGATATTGCACTAGAAAATGTGGATTTTTTTCACAAGAGCCTAAAGGTAACTTACAGCTCTCTCGTGGTTCTCCAGAAGTAAATTCACAGTAAGTAATCACATGAAAAAGTCCTGCTCCCCACTCCCTAGCAACTTCAGATTCCCATGGGTAAGCAGTGAACATGGCAGAGACCACTGTCAGGTTGCTCTAGCTTCACCCTGTGACAGCAAGATTCTGCTGGTCAGGGGTTGCTTGGTCTCAGGAATAAGGAACTGAGCAACCAATAGCTCTGAAACTGCCTAGTGAAAAATGCCAGCATCCAACCAGATGCTCAGGGGCAGGAGGCTGGCTCTTCATATCTGGATCCCTGACCAGTACCTGACTCTCCTGCTCAGCCTAAAGCTAAATATGCCCGCCCCATCACTGGCCTAGCTACAATCTCCAACTGGCCACTGACAACTCTCTTTTCACACTACCTAAACTCACTCAGCATACCCAAAACACAAAGTCAAAGGAAAGGCCATGTGGGATTTCTTCCATACCCCCCCAAAAGAAGGAAGAGATGGAGACTACCCTCCAATTAAGGGTACCCAACATGTTCACATTTAGCCTTTTTTCTCCATCCCAGGCCCACTACCACTGTACATTTACCCCTTATAGCCCCTGGCCCATCTGCCATCCTCCACTTGATCCAGAACACACCATGCTCAAGCTGCTCCTGTCAGAGACATCTGGCCCTTCTCCCCACAGCAGCTCCTCAGGCCCATCCCAGGGAAATCTACACAAGGGTTCAGATACCAATACCAGCCTTGACACTTGCTAGCTCTGGAACTCTCAGACTAGTAACTGTATCTCTCTTAGTCTCAGGGGAAATACTGCCTTACTTTACAGGATCATAGTGAAGTTTAAAAGAGAACAGGGCTGGAGAGATGGCTCAGCGGTTAAGAACACTGACTGTTCTTGCAGAAGACCGGGTTCGAATCCCAGCACCCACATGGCAACTAACAACTGTCCTTAACTCCAGATCCAGGGGATCCGACAGTCTCTTCTGTCCTCTGCAGGCCTTGAACGACACGGGTGCACTTACCTACATGCAGGCAATATATACATACACATAAAATAAAAATAAAATATTTTTTAAAAATAAAATTAAAAAAAAATAAGAGAACAGGATGAAAGGATGACTTGCTTCCCCTCAGGTTTTCACCCAAGTGTCCAAGACAACCTATGAACCTCCAAGGTCGGAGGGTTGATAAACCCTCACAACCATGAATCCATGAACTGCTGAGGACAGGGGTCAGGACTTACTGTGTATCTTTTACCTTAGCATCAAACTGATGCTTGGCAAATACATGATCAGACACCAAACAAACAAACCAAAGCTCTTAATATTTTCTAACTCCTTCTTTTTTGGATTTTATTATTTTTTATTTATCTGTTGTGCAAGCACATACAACAGTGCACAGTCATGGTGTTCAAGCACAGGGCAGAGGAAAAACTTATAGGAGTCAGTTCTCTCCTTCCACTATGTAGATCTCAGAAATTGAACTAGGAGTCATCAGACTTGCCAGTAGGGGCTTTTAACCACTAAACCAAAGCTTGCTCTGTGTGTGTGTGTGTGTGTGTGTGTGTGTGTGTGTGTGTGTGTGTGTGTGTGTGTGTGTGTGTGTGTGTGTGTTTGTTTTGAGACACAGCCCAGGTTGGCCTGGAACTCCATGTGGCCAAAGCAGTCGCCTGCCTCTGCCTCCCGAGTGCTGGGATTAAAGGTATGCGCCACCACGCCTGGCAAAAGCTTGCTTTTTTTAAAAGATAGATCCTGGCTGATCTGGAATACAGTGTATAGACCAGGCTGGCCTCAAACTCAGAGATCCACCTGCTTCTGCCTCCACAGTGCTGGGATTAAAGTACTGTACCACCAGGCCTGGCTCTTAAAGGAGCAGTGTGATTGTAGCTCCCACCACTTGGAAAATGAGGAAGGAGGATCAGCAGTTCAAAGTCATCGGAGTCTACATATCAAGTTGGAGGCCAGCCTGGGCTACATGAGACACTGTCTCAAAAACCAGGGATATGGAGATTGGCTCAGTCACGTAAGCATGACAACCTGTGTTCAGATCCCTAGCATCCACATAAAAAGCATAGTGGCATGCATCTGTAACCCCAGGGCAGCAGGGAAGCAATGGTGGGGAGGCAGAGACAGCTGGTCTACCAGGCAGTCTAGCTAAATTGGTGGGCTCCAGGTTCAGCGTGAGAACTTGTGTCAAAAATTAAGGTGGGAGGGCTGGAGAGATGGCTCAGTGGTTAAGAGCACATGCTGCTCTTCCAGAGGACCTGAGTTCCATTCCCAGCACCCACATGAGGCAGCTTGGTTCATAGCAACCCATAACTCCAGCACTACACTCACAAGGACAAACCCACACACGAACACATATATACACATAATTTAAAAATAGTAAAATTTGGGCTGGGCGTGGTGGCACACGCCTTTGATCCCAGCACTCAGGAGGCAAAGGTAGGCAGATCTCTGTGAGTTCAAGGCCAGCCTGGTCTACATAGTGAGTTCCAGGACAACTGGGGCTACAAGGAGACCCTGTCTCAAAAAGACAAAAAAAAAAAAAAAGTAAAATTTAATGGAGCTGAAGAGACGGCTGGCTCCACAGTTAAGAGCACTGACTGCTCTTACAGAGGACTCAATTCCCAGCACCCACTTGGTGTTAACAACCATCCACAACATCCACAACTCTAGTTCCAGGGAAATCCGACACCCTCTTCTAACCTCTCTGGGCATCTCACAACACAGGTACACTTACATGCATGCAGGCAATATATTCACAGACATAAAAATAAATGGGGCTGGAGAGGTGGCTCAGCGGTTAAGAACACTGTTCTTGCAGAAGACTGGGTTTGAATCCCAGCACCCACATGGTAGCTAACAACTGTCCATAACTCCAGTTCCAGGGGATCCAACAGCCTCTTCTGTCCTCCACAGGCATTGCACAATACGGGTGCACTTACCTACATGCAGGCAATCCACGCATATACATAAAAATAATAAATATTTAAATAAATAAAATACTTTAATAATAAAAAAATTTTTAAATAAGGTGGAGAGCAACTGAGGAAGACACCCAACATTAACCACTGACCTCCATATGCACATGCACACACTTGCATACACATATGTATACACATACAAAACACACAAATACTTCACAAGAATAGAGATCACCATGGGTCTCTGAATGACATACTAACACCTTCTAGGCACTTCCCATACCCAATTCTCACAGAATCATTAAGCAACAAGTCCAAAACATCAAGCAAAACCTCAAAGTCTGCCACTGTGCCCTAAAGTTCTCTCTGGGTGGCCCAGGAAGCCTAAGAGTGAGGCAGAGAAAGCTCAGCTAGACAGGGAGGGGTGGAACAAAGTTCATTAGCTTGAGACAATCCATCAGCCATTAAGGTCCTGCCCAACCCACACTCGATCCTGAACAGGTCTCCCAGCTGTAGCCCCAGCTGAAAGTGAACAAACCCAGAGTCTGGGACTCCATGCCCAGTGTGCAGCTGACAACTAACTGTCCCCATGCAGGATAGGCTGAGGACCTGTGCACCTGGAGGCAGATTCTGGCTCCTCAACTAGTAAGCCTGCCAACACCCAATGCCCCTGGGAGTCTATGGCCTCCTCTAAAGCAGGGCTTGGGACAGGGACAGAATGAGGTCAGAGTACTAAAAGATTTAAGGCTGGCAGCCAGAGGCTCCTACTGTCCAAAGCCTAAACAGGATCAGAACCGGAATGAGCTCCTCAGGGTAAAGAGCAGCTAGTTTAAGCCCCATTCCCCACTACCCAGGCCACTCGGAGCAGCCAGCAACACAGCTAACTCAGGATTCAAGTCCCGCTCCACCATATGCTGTAACTGGTCTCTTTCTTAGCTTCTGTACCCCCATCTTTATAAGGAAATCAGAAAACAAATTGACTCAGTAAGATTATGTGTACTCAATAAGAAACGTAGCAAGTGAATCCACAGAACATTTTAAAAGTCCAAGAGCTTTGTTACTGCTGTTTTCTACAACTGCTGGGCCCTCCAGGTGGACCTTGTCTTGGTGCCAACGGGGGTGGGGGGGGCGTTGGGGAGGGCACTGCCAGCTGCTAGATCCATCAACGGGTCCACCTATCCCTATGTATTGGCTCTGAGCTTGAAATTAGGGTGGTAACCTTGTGCAGCAACCTGCCCCCTAGGCTACGGGTGCCTACCAACCAGGGCCACTCAGCGGGCTCCTCCTCCTCCTTCAATGCCCGCCCAGCCAGCCTGGGGCGGCGGAGCACGTGGCCCCAGCCCTGCGGAGCCATTACACTTGTACAGCAGTGCGGCTGTAGGTTTCAAACTAATGGGCACTGTAGAAACCTTCCTTCCTTGCATGCCCGCTCCGCAACCCGTCAGACTCGTAGGGTTCAAAAGAGGAGGGCCCGCAACTTAAGTTCCAAGCATGTTCATTTAACAAGAATCCAGGGTGATTCGGCCGCTGGTGGCCGCTGGTAAAGGATAGAACTGGAGCAATCAAGCTAAATAGTAGAGTCTCCGGGGAGGACTGCGTACCTCCGACCACCCACTCGGACAAGAGACCCAACGCGTAGGGTTTATGGCAAGGGGACGGGCATGGTACCGCAAAGTTTGCATTGGAGGCCCGCATGCGACAGGGAAAAGCCTCAAGAGGCTAGAAGCAAGCACCCTCAGGTGCTCCCTCCCCAAAAGGCTAGCTTGCCTCGCCCACCCGGTTCTCTGGGGCCGAGCTTTGTGCAAGGAAAGCGTGGCCTCAGAGCGCCTACAAGTCCCACAATGCCACACCGACTGGCACGGAGAACTACAGCTCCCGGGAGGCCGCGCTCGCAGAGGTCCGCCTACTCCAAGAGGGCTGCAGAGTCACGTCCAGGCCTCGCTAGTAAACAGCGCCCGGGCGCGGGCAAGCGAGCGAGCGAGCCAGTGACTGCCAGCCTGCGGGAAGGCGCAGCGCCTCAGCGCGCAACACGGCCCCTAAGGGTCCACGTTCCCCCCACCCCACCCCCTGCAACCCTGCGCGAGCGTGCTCGGGCCCCCACTGCAGCCCCGCTCTCCGCAAATGCTCACACCACCTGGCTCCCCGCCCCCCCCACGCCCGGAGCCGCGGCATGGTTGCATTGTAACCGCCCTCGCCGCGGGTCCACGCGCGCCGGGGACCCCCAAAATCCTCTTTAGAAGAGGTGCCCAAAGAGCGCGAGGAAGCAAAGAGAGGAAGGAAGCCGACTCTGGCGGGGGGGGGGGGGGGGGGGGGGGGGGGGGGAAGCGCAGGGTGAAAGCCACCAGCAGCACCAAGCATGGCCGGGACTGCTGCAGCACCACGTGGGTCTGTTTGCAATTTACAAACGTCGCGACTCGACCGCCTGCAGCGGACAAAAGTGGCCCGGGCTACTTGGGGTCCCCACGTTCCGAGGGAAGAAGGTCCCCAGACGACTCGAGCCCGACGCACGGGACTGTAGCCTACCAGGCTGCTAAGAAAGGCTAGCGAGGTCCGCGGCGCGGGCCATGCGTGCGCACACGCGCACCCGCACGAGCGGGCTGGCCGGGGGCTGCAATGGGAAGAAGGGGGGGGGAGGAGCAGTACACACCTACAGAGCCCTCCTATCACTTCTTTCTCTGTTTTCCTGAAATGTTGCAAAGAGGGCACCTTCTGAGTGGGCACCATGAAATACTCCATAGCGATCTGCCCCCCTCCTCTGCAAGAGCCAGGTCCCGCGGTCCGCCGGAGAATGCAAGATGGAAATCCGAATCAAAGGGCAGCGCCGGACGGAGGTGCAGAAACGGCCGGTCCCAGATGCTGGCGGCGGCGGCGGCGGCGGCGGCGAGGGGAGGGAGGCGGGCGGGAGGGGCGGAGGGGAGGTCTCTCCAGCCTGCCTCCCCGGGCGTGTGTATGTGTGTGTGTTTGCAGCTGATCAGATGTCTGTTTCAAGGCGGGAAACAGCTGGTGAAAACTCAGCACTCCCCTGGCCTCCTTCCGCGGAGTAAGGAATTGCATGTAAACAAAGGACTATTTGCAGCGCCCCCCCGCCCCCCGGGCGGCTGGCTGCTGGGACAAGAGGGGCACAAGCTCCCAGGGGCCGATTGCAGCCTAAGTCTGCAGACCTAATCTCTGAAGTAGGGGGCTCCTGGCCACCGGCCGGCTATGGGGGTGCAGTGTGAATGGAGCGAGCTGCGGCCCAGCTACATGCGCCACTATGGGTGATGAGGTCCATCAGCTGACAGGTTGGCAAGCGTTGCTAAAAAGAAAAAAAAAAAAAAAAGCCATCCAGCGCGAGGGATCCCAGCCAGTGCGGCCCAGGGTCCGACGGGGACTGTCCAGTGTAGGGTTTGTGCGCACCGCGGACCCTGGGGGACGCGCGGCTGGGCGGGGCTGCAGCGGTGGAGGGAAGACGGCCTGGGGTGCACACTTGTAGTTTTTTTGTTGTTGTTGGGGGTTTTTATTGGGGGGGGTCTGCTTTTTCATGATTGCAACTGCACCGAGCCGAGCCGCTTTGGCGCCCTCCCTTTCGAGCAGACCCAGGGCCCCCTGGAAACTTGCGTCACAGCCACCGCTTCCCACAAATAACTTGGGACTGATTCTGAAAGCCCGCCAGGCTCCTCCTTCCGTCTCTACCCAGCTGGCCTCCCGGCCCGGACTCTACAGCTTGGGAATTCCCGAGTGCATAGGGTACAAATGGTAAAGGCGGGTGCGCAGGCACCTCGGATGCTGGGACTGCCCTAGGAAGTGGGAGCGGCGGGGAGGAAAGGGCGGAGGGAAGCCAGAACGGCAGCGGCCCCTGGGGGCAGACTGCCAGCGCGGCCCGGAGGTCCATTAGAGGTCTAGAAGTTGCTGCCAGGTCCCCCAACCCTACCCCTCTTACTCCTCCACCACCTTACTTTCCCGCTTCGCGGGCCTCGGGCTGCAGCTTCTCATTCATAAGAAGGCGGAATAGAAATTGCTCCACCGCCAGAGGGTGCTCTCTGCTGGGGTGGGGGGGACACTTCAGCCTTGAGCTCCACCTTCCGGTCCCAGGCCTTCCCCCGGTTCCTGGAGGGTTTGGCCCCTGGTTCAGGAAGCCCACGCCTGCCTTGGAATGTCCTCACTCCTGCTCAGCGCCTTTCTCAGCCTCATCCGCCTTCCAAGTTTCCACCCAAATCGCCCCTCCTAGTTGAAATACTATTAATAACAATTGTTATTATTAGGAAACATTATTGTTACTAAATATTACCAGCATCCGGAAAATGCCCAGTTAGTTTTACGTGCATATTCGTCAAACTTCAAATCAACCTGTTGGGCTATTACTCTAATTACAGATCCCAGATCAAGTAACTTCTAATTCCCAAGGAGACTTCGTTTAAAATTCCAGCTGGGTTGTATGGGGAACACCTGTAATTCGGCATCCCAGCAAGGTAAGGGAGATTGTGTGTCCAAGAATAGCCATAGAGAGAAGAGAGCAAGAGAGATGGCTCAGTGGGTAAAGGCACATGCCACCAAGCCCTGAGCACTTGTTTTCCATTCCCAGAACTCACATGATAGAAAACTGACTGATTTGCACAAGTTTTCCTCCGACCTTCACATGCGCACCATGGGACACACATACATAAATGAATTGTTTGTTTGTTTATTTTTGGCCTTTTTGAGACAGAGTCTCCTTGTAGCCCCAGCTGGCCTGGCACTGGCTATGTGGACCTGGCTCACCTGGATCTCACAGAGGTTGGCCTGCCTCTGCCTTCCAAGTGCTGGAACTAAAGGTGCGCACGAACTACCATGCCCGACTTGTTTTGTTTGTTTGTTTGTTTGTTTGTTTGTTTAGGAAGGAAATAGAAATAAAAACAGCATCCTTGAGTCCTTGGGAAGCTCCTTTAACTGCCTTTAATAAGTACTTCATGAGCACACCTTTAATCCCAGCACTTGGGAGGCAGAGGCAGGCGGATCTCTGTGAATTCAAGACCAGCCTGGTCCACGTAGTGAGTTCCAAGCCCGCTGGGGCTACAGGCAGAACCTGTTTCAAAAAAAATGTATTTCATTCTGGGGCTTAGTGGTTAAGTGCACTGGCTGCTCTTGCAGAGGACACGTGTGACAACTAACAATCATCTGTAACTCCAGTTCCAGAGGATCCTACTCCCTCTTCTGACCTCAGCTCGGGCACTACAGCACACGGCTCAGGTGCACTTATATACATGTAGGCATTACGTTCATATACATATAAAAATAAAATATTTAAAAATAAGTTCTCTCCCTCTCCCTCTCCCTCTCCCTCTCCCTCTCCCCCTCCCCCTCATAGGGCTTCTCTGTATAACCCAAGCTGGCCTACAACATAAGATCCTCCTGTTTCAGCCTCCTGATTGCTGGGATTCATCCAATTTTATTTGTTGTTCTGTTTCTTTTTTTTGAGACAGAGTCTTCTGTAACTCAGGCTGGACTCAAATTTTTCATATTCCTGCCTCCTCCTAAGTGCTGGGGTTATAGCTATGCACTACCCAAGATTTTTATATCTCACCAGCCACGAACACACACCCCTCTATCAGCAGAACCTTAGTTGTACCTTCAGGTGCTCCTCTTATACTTGATTAGATGTGATCTTAAGTTTTCTATAGGTATCAACCTGATCCAGTTTTGTCTTCCAAAGAACAGGGACTTGCATTGGTCCCTTCCTTCCAAAAGAGATGATATGACCTGGCAGAGGGAAGGAATTCAGCAAACCCACACAGACCCTGATTCTTAGTGCTTTAAGATGGAGAAATTTAAGGGATTAAAAGTGTGATCTTCAGAGTCTGAAGAGATGGCAAAGTGGTTAAAACCACCTGCTGCTCTTCCAGAGAACCCAAGTTCCTTAGCACCTATATCAGTTGCTTCACAACCAACTCCAGCTGCAGGATATCCAATGCCCTCTTCCGGCCTCCATGGGCACCACAAGTATATTCACATACCCACATACAGATACACATACACACACTAAAAATCAGGCTGAGTATGGTGACACACACTCCTTTAATCCCAGCACTTGGGAAGCAGAGGCAAGAAGATCTCTGACTTCAAGGCCAGCCTGGTCTACATAATGAGTTCCAGGCCAGCCAGCTGGGATTACAGAGAGATGCTGTCTCAAAAAGACCAAAAATAGGGGGGCTGGAGAGATGGCTCAGTGGTTAAGAACACTTTTGCAGAAGACCTGGGTTTGAATCCCAGCACCCACATGGCAACTAACAACTGTCCATAACTCCAGTTCCAGGGGATCCAACAGCCTCTTCTGTCCTCCGCAGGCATTGCATGACACGGGTGCACTTACCTACATGCAGGTAATATACACATAAAAATAATAAAATATTTTTTTAAAAGACCAAAAATAGAGTGGGGCGTGGTGGCACACACCTGTAGTCCCAGCACTTGGGAGGCAGAGGCAGGCAGATCTCTGTGAGTTCAAGGCCAGCCCGGTCTACAAAGT